>NW_015652130.1:1341924-1347716 GCF_001515625.1 Sinocyclocheilus rhinocerous
AATTTAACTTAAATGATTTTAGCAAATGGCTGCAATATAACAAAGAGTGAAAAATTTAAGGGGGTCTGAATGCTTTCCGTACCCACTGTATATGTTATAAGCTGAATTTTCAGCAGCCATTACTTCAGTCTTCAGTGTCTTGATTTTGTGGTCAAGAAATATTTATTATTTTTTAATATATAGTATAGATTTTTTTAATATATGTCCTGACAACCATTCACAATATTGTAGCATAACGACAGTAACTTTTGTGCTTCATATATTCTTCCAAACTTTTCTTGCAAAAATTGAACGTAATTGTGAACATTCATCTTCTATTTTTCCGCAGTGTTTGTGGATAATGGGTCTACGATTAGGATGTTGTTTAATGTGTCCCATGCTGTGCTGTTTTGATTTGAAAGTAGTTGCGAGATGGAGCGTCTGGCTTCCATGCCGCTTCAAGGCTTATTGCAAAGAGGCACATGCAAATTTCACGCAACGCTGCCTGGCTTTGTGTGCGCCAGCAGACATCTTTGAGCGCAAGGGGCAGGGCACTTTCTTCACCCTGACAGATTTATCAGTCGCCCTTTTTGTGTGCTTGTTTTACTCCACTGTGGATCCTCATACTGAAACCTGAAATAAACACATAAGGTCCATCAAGATTATCCCTTGGCGGAGATGTACAAAAGTAATATATAAGAGCTTTAAAGGGCCCCTGAATCTAAAGACCCCTTCAGAGTGGCATGGTGCAGATGCATATGGTTTGCATGTGATTATAATGGGAATGCGCTATAAAAACAAAGCAATTGATGAATGTGTTAAAAGCAAAATAAATCCTATATTCATCACCCTCCCAACCATAAGCTACGCAAGCTCTACTGTAATGATATGCATTTGGATAGCCAATGAACTTCCTGCGTGCCACCTAGATTGAATTTCCATAGCAACCGCTGTGTGCTTTTAAAGCAGTTGCGGCAGTAGCTGGGGAGGAGAATATAAAAAAGAGAAAGTGGAAAAAGATGAAGAACATTGCATCCCCTCTTCAATACGTCTAAACGAAGATTACGTTTTTCTTTTACCCAACTTTGTGCTTCATTTTCTTTGATGTAGTCTTGTGTACTAATCTCCCATTTATCCACAGGCAACAGGCTAAGCATTAGCCTTGAGAACCGGCAAAAGTGGAACTGTAATGCTTATTATTCGTAATCGGTGTTAATGCAAGTATCACTATTACTTTTGATCATGGGATTTGAAAAGACCCCTAACCCTAAGTATTGAGCGTTAGTGCATAACTGTTGGATACCTCAAATCATGTGAATTTTTGAGGACAGGTCTGCTGTTAGTTTTTAGAGTGATTGGATTTTTGGATTTATCATTTTCTCCTGGCAGATGGGTGAATAAAATGGGTGAAAAACGCTTGACTTAAAGGGATAGTTCACCCAAAAATGAAAATTGTCATCATTTACTCACTCTAAAAGTATTTCAAACCTGTATGCGTTTCTTTCTTCTGATGAACACAAAATAATATATTTTAAAGAATGTTGGTAACTGATCAGTTGCTGGTAGCCATTGACTTCCATAGTATTTTTTTTCCATACTATGGAAGTCAACGGCTATCATCAACTGTTTGGTTACCAGTATTCTTGATCACCAAATCAGAATATTAGAATGATTTCTGAAGGATCATGTGAAGACTAGAGTAATGGCTGCTGAAAATTCAGCTTTGTCATTACAGGAACATTTTTTTTTTTACATATTGAAACAGAAAACTGTTTTTATAAATGTAATCATATTTATCAATATTACTGTGTTTTCACTGCATATTTGATCAAATAAATGCAGCCTTGGTGCAGTTATTATTTGCTATAAAATTAAGTTTTTTTTTTTTTTTTTGGCTTCATGGTTTCCATAGAGGCACACAAAGAGACAGACCTATCAGATCTTCTGTCTGGATGGAGAAACAGTGGCGGCCATTGTATAAAGGAAAAAAAAAGAACGGAAGGGAGAAAGAGAAAAGGGGGGATGCGTGAGTCCATTGACTCCGACATGTGGGTGTCGTATGTTCCTGTCAGAAACAAATGTCATTCTATCACCATCCAGTCATGTCTGACCAGTCCTATTTCCCGTAAGGATGACCATTCACTGATTCACGTGCTGATCTGTGGGTTTTATTCTTCACATAGCCGTGTCTTGTCTTTAGAAGAACCGGACATTCATGTTTCACTTTTTCTTTACAGCAGAGTAGTATTCCTAGGCATTTCTATAACGCCTTATCCCTCCACTCACTTTGCACAGCATTCTGGGACTGCACGTCCAAGAACTTGCTGATAAGACCTGCCATATCACTTAAAACCCATTAAAGGAACTACTTGCATGTCACTTTATAAATGCCAGGAAATTCTTATGAGATGCTACAGCGTACGCCAAGGGCTATATTTGATGGCTGTCTGTCAGCCAGTGTAAATGACTCGGGTGCAGAATACAGAGAGTGAGACGGCTGCTGACTGCAGGGGACAGGGAATGGGGTGAAAACGGCTTAAATTGTGATTGCATCTGCCCCCTGGCCTAACCGTATTGATTGCCTGTACTTTCCCCTAAAACAACCATCCTACTTATTCATGCCTTTTTTCCCCAGTCCCGAGCCCTTGCGGTTGGGCGTGCTAACTGCTATGCTTCTGTCTGATGGGCTGAAATGTGGCAAAATCTCATCCCTCGGGAGAGAAAATCTATTACCATGTTTTGAGCCACCAGTGGGATTTGGGGGCCAAACAGCAAAACTGTTGTGTTTTCTCATCCCTGAATTTCATCAGGGGAATCGAGCAAACATATCAATGAAATGCCTGAGGGGCAGTGTTGAATTTTTGATGAGACGAGGCCTCTTTTGAAGAATAGCAACAGCATCTCAGAGTGTTGATTTGCTACAGCTACATTCACCCAACAATAAGTTCAGATGTAAAGAGATCAATCTTGGAGGTTTTCCTTTTGGAAGAGCGAAGCCTCTTTTGTGTTCCGGCGACATCAGATATGAAGATGCAAGCCTCTCTTCGGCGCATCAGGGTAAGAAATGAAAGTCATTATTTGCATGAACACACTGTCATTGTGCAGCAATCATCCACTGAGAAATGTAATTATGCCACGTTTAAGAGGCAGCGGAGCTTGGGAGACAACTTCAAATGTTATGCTTGCATGAGCTTTACAGGAACATTCTTTGCATTGTACAGTTACATCACGAGTATTTTATAAGACTTATCAAAGTCATATTTTCAGAGACGTTTTCCATCTCTCAAGCTGCCCGTCTTCTCCTCTTCATTGTTTCATTACCATTTAATGATTCTTTGAAAGCATATAATTATGTTCTTCATCAACACCACAGATCTCTCCAGGGTCTGCACATCTTTTGTCCACTGTGGAATTGGAAAATGCCTTTCCACATTGCTATCCACACATTTTAATTACAAGCTCACCAGCAGTTATGGCCCCTGCTTCAGCTCAATGATGAGGTTGTCCAATAGGATCCGGGCTGGAAAAATCCACGTCTTCCAGTGACATTTGCTTGGGTTTCGGAGGGGGGAGGATTACAGGAAGGAGCATATGAAATGGTGATAAAGGTATTATGTGGTTATTAAGAGAACCTCTAGTCAATAGCCTGCCATATGAGAATCTCATAATCTGGTTGTAATCAGATGAGTATGCTGGAGCAAAAGGACACTACATGGTGTTTCAGCAGGAAGATGATGTGAGATGATTATGTGGTATGAAAAACTGTTATATTGGTTTGCAATCTTTCATTTTTTCAGTAAACATGGACACACCCCAATATTCTGAAGTAGAATTTGTGACAGTACGTGTTTTTTTCTTTTTCTTTTCTTTTTGTGTCTCCAGGTAATGGAGGATTTGACATCCACCCTGGGAACCAACATGCTTTTAGCCTGATGAATCAGAAATCCAGCCTTGATCTACCACATACTCAGAGGGAATGAGAGGAAGAGACCATGGGTCTACTTATAACCCTTCAAAGCTTCCTAATGGCAGATGAAAACAATAGAGTAATCCGTTTTGCAAACCAGAAATGCATGTGCTGCCAGTTGGGAGCCAAATATATGTGATCAGTTGTTAATTATGTGTGTAAAGACTCAGTCCTGTGTTTTTGGATTACTGGATTTATAGAGACTAGAGGCTATTGTAATTGAGAATTATAAAGAGAGAGAGATACTAGGCTATTGTAAATGTGATATATATATATGGGAGTGTGTGTGTTTGAGTAAAACATAATTTTTGTTTTATTCTGTAAACTATCGATGGCACTTCTTCCAAATTTTACATTGAAATGCTGTCATTTAGAGCATGAAATGACAATTGGTCAAAATAACAAAAAAAAAGATGTGTATTCAGACATGTTTATATGCATATTCATTTTTTTGGCACATAAATAAACAAAAAACATGCCAATAAAATCCTCTAAATGACAGTTATATATATATATATATATATATATGTATAATTTTGTACAGTGTTATATAAATTCATAATTAATAAATTATTTGGTGTATCACTTCAAATGATCAATAATTTATCGCTAAAATTCCTTTCTTAAATCAAATTAATTTTGCTTTTATTTAGTACAAATGATTGTAACTATCACAAAAATATGTTTAACTAGGTTAAATCTTAATCTAGGTTGTTTGTTTGATTTAGGGCTTTACTCCCCTGTTACAAATGTAAAATATTGCAGTCTAATTACAGTCTACTTCCAGGGTCACATATAACCATCTTTAAAGTCCAGCATTTTCTTTACCTCAGATGGAAATGCATATTCAGACTTAGCATACGGTCAGCAGACCGCAAACAGGCTGCATATTTATTTCCACATCATTTATTCTCATTACACAGTCCTCAGGATGTCAATGGAGCCATTTCTGCTCCATTGAAACACCAGTGTGTGAGAGAGGGAGGGAGAGAGAGAGGCGAGATAAAAGGTATTATTGTGTTCAGGTTGAACTGGTGAACTCTGACACTTTTGAAAGAGGTTGTAACTATTTGCTAGTCCAGCGATGATTGTTCATTTCTCCATTTGTCACTGGAAAAATCTCTAAAAGAAAAATATCTGAAGAAAAACAATTGATGTTTGAATTTGGCAATTAATACTGGAATAGTAGATTCCAGATACTGTTACCAATCTGCTTCCAGCTGAGCAACATGTTCTGCTACACTGGCTATAAGTCAGTGCTTCTCCCCTAACCTTTTAGTCATCACATGTCTGATACTCATCACTATAGATTGGTGTAGTGCAAGCACTTTCCTGCCCCTGCAGTAGACGCTTAGATGTGACAGGTGTCCGCCGGCTGACAATAAATCAATTTGGATTTAAGAGAGCACCTACTGAGGAGCAGTGGACCTCATAAAACGATCCAATTACATTTTGTGCTGGGTGAATCTATGATCTTGTAAGCCTCTCAATTAGATTAGATCGGCCCAAATTAGATTAGTTTAGATTTTCGCTGGTCATTTGCTGCCTTTGAGGGGATCCACCAGAATGAGTTAGGCACTCGTTTAGCAGGTATGAATTTCCTCTGTTAATTCTGATGTGTTGGCTATAATAAATAAACTCAACTAAATGGGTTCAAATAGGGGTATAACTGACAAAAGCTGTCGACACCAGTGATGGCAAGGTAAACTTTAAGGGTATGGGCCGTGGCTTAAAGACATTTATCTATTTGGTATATAAATACTATATATATATATATATATATATATATGTGTGTGTGTGTGTGTGTGTGTGTGTGTGTGTGTGTGTGTGTGTTTCGCGAGTAGTC
>NW_015652130.1:1347790-1387263 GCF_001515625.1 Sinocyclocheilus rhinocerous
CCCACTGTATGTGTGTGTGTGTGTGTGTGTGTGTGTGTGTGTGTTTGTGTTTAGCAAGTGTAATGGTAAACAAAAATGACAGTTCAGTATGTACCTTGGACTTTTGTTTTAAAGTCACAGTTCAGAAAAAAATCTATAGATAAACGGTAACACTTTACTTGAAGGGGTGTGCATAAGACTGACATGACACCTTCATAATCATGACATGACACATGTCATGAATATGAAGGAGGTTTTATGCATGTTTATGACAACTGTCATTAGCTCAGTTACTTTTAATGCAAATATGACATTATTTGACCTAACCCTACCCCTAACCATAGCCCATAAAAGACATCTCAAACAATGTCATCTTTGCATTAAAAATTACATAACTGAGCGAATGACACTTAATGACAGTTGTCATAAACATGCATAAAAAAACCTTCATATTCATGACATGTGTCATGTCATGATTATGTAGGTGTCATGTCATGATTATGAAGGTGTCATGTCAGTCTTATGCACACCCCTTCAAGTAAAGTGTAACCAGATAAACTATAGGAAAAACTATATATATAGATTTCTCTTTTTTTATTAAAACTGTGGTTTACTAAACAAATTGTGGCTCTGTATTTAAATACATTATATTGTAAATATTTACCTAAGTAAAAAAAAATATCTCATCTAATGCTGTAAACTTCATAAGGAGTCCTACTTGCACATTTCTATAATATTAAAGGTAACAATTACCACAAACTATTAAGTTCAATTGCTATTTATTTTTTCTAGCTATAATAATCAACACTCAAATAAAAAAATGCATGTAAATCATGTAAATCACACATAAGGCAGTTTTTGCATTGGCAATCTAATTATAAAAATTATGTTTCTGCTTCAATTTGCTGTTGAGATAGAATCATTTAAAATTCAGCTAGATACAATAAGTGTTCTTGTGTTATCTTTCTTTATAAATGCCACTTGGTTCGATATTTTATGTAATGCAAATGAAATTTAGCATTTTAATTGTTATTTTTGGAACTTTCTTCACTGTATATAACCTTAAACTCATGGTCACTATAGTGCATATTTCCATGACAATGTAGTGCCTGTAAATGTTAAGGCACACTAGACATAATCCAGAAGCCACCAATTGTGCTGCTGTCTAAGGTGCTGAAAACACAACAGGGGCCAAATATTTTTTTAAGTCCTTGCCATTAACATAACAGTATTTTGACTCTGCTGGTCTTAGCTGGTTTAAACAGGTCTATCAGCTCGGTCAAGCTGGTCTTCAGGCACTCCCAGTCTGAAAAGCCCCTCTAAAACCAGCCAAACCAGCTACTACTGTAAGACCAAATAACTAGCTTGATTTAAACTGTTGTGTTTGTTTGATTTTATTATTATTATTTTTTTTAAGAACAGCATTTTAAGTTATGTATTATGCCCATTTGATTTCATAAAAGTGCATATATTTATACATATTAGAACTGTAATACCCGTTTAACACAAAAGTGAGGAAAGAGGAGCATTATACAGTGATTCAGTGCACTATTAATACCCCTAAGTCTTCTGAGAAATTCATAGTCAATTGGCATATTGTCGGTGAGTAGATTGAGGAAGGGGGTGTGTTAATGCCGGTCACAATGTAGCGAAGTTGTGGAGGGTTTTCTCGGTTGCCATGGATTTGTAAAAGCTATTGACTGCGTTCAGCCTTTCACTGAACGTATTTGTAAGAAACGCACCACTGAAGGGAAAGCATCATCGCTCGAGACATTCCGCTGTCGAGCGCTAACAGCTCGAACTCTGCGCACTTCGCACACAAACTACTGCGAAAGGTAAGCACATCTTTATTTTATTTTTTATTTTTTTGGCGAGGAGAGGTTTTATCCTCGATATGTCATAAGATACGCGTGTTTTAACACTTTGAAAACCTGTTATAGGATGTATGAGAGTTATAGTAAAGCGCATCTGACAGGTGAAATCAAACCCGGTTATTTCCTATTCCGATGAGTAGCGTACTTGCTCTGGAGTCCAGCTGTGATAGAAAACCCTAATGTAAGTCTTTTTTACCTAATGTGTGCTTTCACGGATATTAAGGATGTTTACATGATGCAGATATGGCAACATAACTATGTTTGATGTGTCTGGCATCGTTTCAGTGTAGGTAGGCTATTATAGTAAGAACTGCATCATGTGTATTAAAGATGGATTTAAGTGGCCATATGCACATTGAATATTGCATTGCTATTTGCTTGAGCCATATAGACGTATAGAAAAATGAAGCTGTTAGATTTATAGCATAATAGTGGCGTTTTGTTCTCATGAGACTTAATGATGTAGTACAATCTGTGAATCTAAAATTGATACTGGCTTGCAGTTCTTTCTATGCAGTACATGTAGTACTTTCATTGCACTTGTGGTGCTTTAAGCATATTGTGCTTTTGAAAACATGCCCTTGGTAGCCCTTGACATCCTTACCACCAACATTAGATCTTGAAGAGATGCTAATTTTCCTCTTCATGATTGATCTCTTGTGTTTTTGGAGTGCTTGGCTTGCTCTTGGGTTCTCACTGAACCCCAGGCTATATGGTCGTAAAATAAACGGTTTGGTTAAAAGGAAAAAGGGTTTTAGAGCAAGCTGGTGAAGTTCCACAGTGTATTTTCCATTCTCTAGTTGAGAAAATCATCTACAGTATGTATTGCAGTGGCATATGGTGAGCTTTTGAAACGAGGAGGCAAAGTCCCATTCTTGAATTGATGGAGGTTTTTTAAATTCATGTTCCATTTGATGGTGAAATGGTTTCCAGGTTAATGAAACAGGTTATGACATACAATTTATATTACATTATATTATAAAACAGTGATCTTTTTTGAATGAATAGTCATCAAACCCTCCGCAGGTGGATGCCATTTATATATTAAGTAATTTCAGGTAAATTTTGATTCAGATGTGACCAAAAGTAAAGATGTCTGAGTGGGTAAGTTGTTTTCTTTGTCTATTTTTACCAGTTTCAGGATGATTTGCACAGCTTTTTTGAACATCATAGGCAGGTATTATTAAGCTGACAGTGTGATTAATAACCAATCCTCTCTCGTAACTTTTCACTTGTATCCCTAAACTTTTTCCATTGGTTAGCCATTCTTATCAGATTCTTTTAGAGAAGGCAACACTACCTTTTCTTCCTTTGAGAAACCCTGATGTATTGGTATTTTCAAGAACACAGAAACTAATATGTTGATTGGAAGAACGTATAACCTGATGTATCATCAAAAACCATTGAAAAATCTTTAATTTTAAGAGTTTAGTTATACAAAACCCATTTACATAACATGTAGGCTTTGTGAACTCCTCAAGTACTGTAGGCTCTTTAATGTAAAACATATTGAATGCTGCCCTCAGAGTTGAATTTTGATGTGATTATGAAGCCTTTCCACCTATTATGAAAATCAGATTCTTTCTAAATCTGTGTCATGACAGCAAGATAAGTTACTCTACTGTAATGAAAACAATTAAAGTCGCATTAGAGACAGAAGGCAGCCTCGCGTGCTTTGAGACTTCACGAGTGAATTCGGTAGGATGAATTAGCACGATGATTGGTTTCTTCTTCGGTCCACAGTAAAGAGTGTGGAAAAGCCAGATAAGAAATGAGTTGGATGTTCCTCCACTGAGACAGTGGGTGTGATTTGCTACTAATGAGTGGTGGCAGAGGAATGAACATTGTGCTCATCTGAGCTTGTGAGAACATCATAGATTGCTGGTTTTCTATTAAGTGTTTTTAAAATCCCACTTCCAGGAACAATAGGCCTCATTTATTTCAAATTCAAATCTTGCTTATGTATGATATCCAGTAGGGCTGATTATCATTATTATGCAACAGTTAACCTGATAAATTGGGTCGGGTCACACATTTGTGTGTTTATTTACTGGGCGATTTAACGGCGAAATTATAAATCATTAGGCCGGCACATAGTTTGAAAGCATTATGATTCATTATATGAAAGATATTTTACAATAGCAAAGTTCAGTGCACTTTATAGTAACAAAGTTCTAGGTTTCAGAGCTCATAAGAAGTTCTAAGGAACATTATCAACCTTTCGAACCAATGGGTGACGTTTCTTTTTGGATTTGATGACCAGGAACTAACATAGCCATTTAAGCAATTAAAATTTGAATGGAAAATAGATTAAATGGTCAACTGTTGTTACTTTTTATGTTCATAACGTCTTATGTAAGTTTAAACTGGAATTCTTTCATGGCATAATGGCCATTTATTTGCCAAATTCTGCCAATTGAGGCCACTGTGAGGAAACTAGGGCAAATTCCTCTCACCAACAGTCCACAAATAGAACAATGCAGGACGCCACCATTATTCTGTGCCTATCAGATGCCTGCCATCCAATAAAATGATTTTCTATTTGTACAGTTTATGTGAGGATCAAGTAGTGTCGCTTGTTGAGGAGAGGTGTGCTGTTTTCTAAACATTGAGATTTATGATTGAACCTGGCGGATGATAAAATTATTAGAGAATAAGGTACTTAAGCATTTCTAGGGACCAGAACACCTTAGCAACTGCATAGGAAGCACCCTAGTTTCATGCTAGAGGGTCTTGCGGTCAAGCACCAGAAATCTAGTTCTTTATACTCTTTGAGGATCACTGTAAATCGATGTGCGATAAGACCTTTTTCTTATTCATGATATACTTTTATCTTATTCAAAGGTTGCAAAAACAATCCAGATTTCATTTTGTGTGGGAGATAACCTCTGTGGCTGAGCGAAGTGTAGGCTAACTGATTTTCACTGGATTCGAACCATCGCAGGCAGAGATGAAACCTACAGCGAGGCCTCTCATCTCCATGTGTGATGCCATATTCACTCAGACATACAAATTCAATTGAGGAACACCTGCGCCCTAAGCTAAAAAACATGCTGCATCTCTCTTTTCATTTTCATGCGAGCTTAATGCAGGCACCGAAGTTTTCTAAAGCAGAACGACACTAAATAAATAAATAAATGAATGAGGGTGGCATGCCTGAAAAGAAGCGCAGATATGATGTGAATCTGTGTGAAAGGGAATGTGAGAGGGAGGAAAAGTTATTCAGAATGAGCTCTTTAGTCTGGTTTGCAAATGTAACATTACTGGGAATGTCACAGAGTTGACATTTGCAAACTTTGCAAACTGGATTTGGTTTGGTAACAAACACAATATCAGTTCTAAATCATTTTTCTCAAGGACTAAGTTAGAGAGTATTGTTGTTAAGCTAAACATACAAACAGCTTCAGAAGGATAGTTCAGTCCAAAAATTAACATTCTGTCATTACTTATTTATCCTCAAGAATAAACCTGTATGACTTTGAGCATATAGTGGACTCTCCAAAAAAGTACAAAAAACTCTAAAAATACTCCAAATGACATATGCACACTGTTTTAAATTTATGACAAATTTAACCAAATTTAAATATTTATTCACTATTTGTTGTCATTGGCTTGAATACTGTTGCAATGCATCATCTTGACATTCAAAGTTTGAATATGTAAAAGGCATGAATGAAATTTAAGAGATACAGCTTGTAAAAAGTAATGGTTTATTCATAAAGTACGTTTTAAAACCATATTTTAAATGTTTTATATAAAATAATTAAAAAATATATAATATTAAAAATGTATTTTGTAATATTATAATATTCTATATTCTATATATTTAATTATAGTGATTTTTTGTACTTCAGAATTTGGTTTATCAGCAGAAAAGAGAAAGTCTTACTTATTTTAAACAACATGAGGGTCCTAAATTGTGACAGAATTTGTAATTTTTTGTGAACTGTCCCTTTCATAATTAGAACAATTTGGACCTATGCTGTACTTAAGCCTTTGCTTAAGGTTTTCTATTACATTGAAATTACAATATAAGCTTCAGTTGTCAATTCTGAAGACATTCCTCACAGTGGCAGCACCTATAGAAACAATTTTTCATGATTACTAGCTTGAAGCCACTATCTCTGAGATCCACTTATTGTTTATTAAATAATTTTCTCTGAAGGAGAGGGCAGCGCCTGTGTGTTTGTGTGTAGCCTGTGTATTCTGTGGTTTTGAATGTGGGTGTGAAATAGATCAATTCTGTCTGTTCAGCATTGGGGGAGGGGAATAACGGGTAGCCGTAGTAAAGATGTGGTGATTATAGTGATGGAGATTCTCCCCCATACCTTATTTAACAGGCTGGTTGTCATTGGAGTGGCTCGGTCACCGTCATCAGTTACACCAAAAGGAGAATTAATATGATGAGGTAATACGGAAGGACAAACCTGAAAAGGAGGTCAGTCTTATCGACATGTTCAGGGTTCCCTTTATCCATCCTTTCCCAAGAGGCAAACAGAAAGCAGGGAGAACACTAGGCCTGTACATTTTGCAAATGCCTAAGGCAGTAGGAATGCACAGTTTCTGTATGATTCATCTAGCGTTAGATGTTATTTGATCATTCAGTATTTTTTTGGATCTTGAAGCACTGGATTGTGAGAAAATGCCCTTTGGCTGTTTGTGTATATGAAGTAATATAATATCTGCTGCGCACAGGCTATATCTCAGAGAAGCACCATTCTTTTTAGTTTGAAGTCAACATAAAATTATAATCGACCCTGTTTATCTCTCTTTAATGCAAATTCCTGGTCTTATTGTGCACGTTTAACCATAATTTAACATAATCACCTTTTATTAATCATAAAAGCCTATAATCATAATTTTCAAAATGTAACAATTACTTTTTCTTTTTTACATTAATACTAGCCAAAATCCAAATAGAGTGCTGCAGCCATGAGTTCCCTCAAGATTTTCGTATGGGTTTTTATAATGGGCTGTTTCAATTTATAAGTAAAACAAGGTCTAAGGTCTTATAATAATAAGTTACTACATAAGAATGTTTGGGTGTGAGTGTGTGCAGTTTATGTTATACAACAAATCATTAAGTATTGTCAAGTTATGTTTACCACAGACCTTATTTTACTCATGAATTTAAAAATTTAAAAATATATATATTTTTTATTTTATTTTTATTTATTTTATTTTATTTTATGTATTATCTATTTTTATGGCTGTTTATTTATTTATTAATTTGAATCAAACTCACATTTAGGTCCGTCTTCATTCTGGTGTGGAATGCCCATGATTCACTAATGTCCAGTCAATTCTTGATAGAAAAGGTCTCCCTGTATATATACTTTTTTATCTGAAGATCCTATTTCTTTCAGACATATTGTAATTTCAACTTTATATCTATGAAATCGCTGTGATTTTTAGCTCCTAGTGTAAAAAATATCTCAGAATAAGAGTTTATTACTGATTTTAAACTTTAGTTTTTTACAATTATTTTTTATGTTTTGCCAACCATACCTGTGAGGCAAAATAACGTCAGCGGCAACATTTCCTGCACGTGCCCATCCCCCAGCATGCCTGTGGTCAGAGTCTGATTAATGGTCCTATCTCTTACACAAATCTCCACTTCCACAGATGCACTTTAAATCTTATTCATGAGGCAGGACATATCAGTTAAACAACAGGAGATACGATTCTGAACTTTTCAAGACCGCAGGGTGCCGCATTAAAAAATCATGCTATTATATGTCCCATAACATGGTGTGAAATATAGCATGCTCATGATGTCTACAATATAATGTTCCCTGTGATAGAGATATGAAACGCAAAGCATGTGACACTGATGGAATTTATACGAGCCATTATTCAAATCAGCAAGACCCAAACTGTGAAGGGAGCGGATTATATAAATAAAGACAAAAAATAATAAAATGATGAATGGGCTTTGACCGCTTATGGAATAGCCACATCTTTGTCCCTGGGGTTCTCATAAAGGAGGTTGTGTTTCAGGGTATGGGCAAGCCTGGAAAGGCACTGCAAAGATGGAGTGGAGGGAAAGAAAGGATGCTAGAAAGAAAGGATGAAGGAGGATAGATGTGACAGCCATGGGGACCTAAAAGTTCATGGCAGTGAAAAGGCTCATTGTGTCCGGGGACGTGATATGAAACATGCAGAGGTTTGCTTTTGCGCCAGTTTGTCCGTCTCGCTATGTAAACAAGGATGTACCAGTCACAGGACCTGCAAGAAGACCTTTAATGAAGAAACATTTAACTCTTGCGTTAACAAGCTCCTTTATAAATTTAAATGGACAGTTCACCCCAAAATGAAAATTCTGTCATGTTCTTCCAGACCTGTATCATGGTATTTTTTCTTCTGTGGAACACAAATAGAGATGTTTTAAAGTATTATTTTCCCATAATGACACCAGATGAGAACCTGGGGCTGGTTGCATGTTAAAAGTTAAAGTTTACACCTAGTGTCATTGTAAATGTTGGATAATGTCGTAGCAGAAAAGTACTTTTTTTTTCAAGCTTTCACATTTAATTCAATGTGTTGCTTGCCATTTCTTTGTAATTATTTGTTAAATTTAATAGCAATTTCTAAGAAGAAAAATAATTCCACAATTCTACACCACAAGTTTTTTTTGTGTGTGTGTATATATTTATGAAAGTATTTTTATGGGCCTTAATTAATTGTAGATTTTTTTTATTATGTACATTAAAATATACAAATTATTTTATTTCATGTTTATTTATACACTGTATTTCAATGGACATTCCTAATTGTTTTGGTTATTGAAAGGCTGTTGCATCCCTACACAGGAGCTGTCAATCTCCAAAATGAACAAAAAAACACCATAAAAGCAGTCAATACAACTCAGGATCTATATAACAAGTCTTCTAAGGCTAAATGATAGCTTTTTAAGTAAACATAAAAAAGTAATTATTGACTGAATCTTGCTTGACAGCTATGTTTACTATTCACTATAATCGTTCATGCTGTTTTCTTCCATACAACTTCTTTTGTATCACAAGTAAGAAAGAAAGTCATACAGGTATAGAATAACACAAGGGTGAGTAAATGATGAAAATTTAAAATTTTTAAAGAATTATCCCTTTAAGCATGACTGCTAGGATTTAAATCGACATCCAACCTAAGCTAAATAATTTAGCAATGGCTTGTGGGTCATTAACTTGTGTTATTGTCTGAGGTCAACCTTCATGCCAGAGCTAAGGACTTCAGCTTGTCTTGCATCACATTGTAAATCAGTTCTAATGGGTATGAACTCCATATGTGCACACATAAACAAAAACAAGACCAGCAGGTGCAGTCCCCATGTGAATGAAGCCATTTCTGCCTTCTCTAATGCCCACTTCGATTTGTTTATCATGCACTATGGTCTTAACAAGCCTCTCTATACAGTATATCCAACTCGGAAACCAAGTCTATCAGAATGACAGTGTGTGAGACCCATATATAACACCCCCATTGGGACCCATTACATTGAAGGTGTTACAACGTGCAAATGCAAATGCAAATGCAAAAAAAAAACCACAACGCGCATACTGCTAATATATGTGCGTGCCCTGCATAGAGAGAACATGTTTACTGGCTAAGAGCAGTAAAACGCTATTAGCCGGGCATCAGAGGGTTGATGAGCATTGATTAGAAAGAAGCATGGAAGGCATAATAAATGGCTCGCAAAGTAAACTTCAGTCACTCAATGTGCACTTAAACCTTAAAGACACTGTTGCAAAGAAAAGCATCTTAAGGTAATTAGATTCAGCCTTTTATACGTGAAGTGTTGCACAAATCTCAACATATGGCCAAAGTTTGTGTGGAAATGTAATTGGATTTAACCCAACGCTAATCGAATTAGCTAGTTAAATTATCTAAATAATTACATTTGAGTCATTCGGCAAACACTCATTGTAGATGTGAGAAGAACTTGCATCAGTCTTCAAAACATGATGAAACTAAATTCATCCCAATAAAGTCATAAAAGCATTATCTTGAATGTAAATTTGTGTTTTTAACCAACCAACCAGAATATTTCGTCGATATCTATCTATCTAGCTAGCTAGCTATCGTTCTGTCTGTCTGTTGTTCTGTACGTCTGATAAACATTCATCAAAATCAATCATTCAAAATCTAAAAGCTCTTAAATCTTTTTTTCTAAAAAAAAAAAAAAATTAAAACAAGGCTTTTTCCTAAAAAAAAAAAACATTGTTTTTTCTAGTTAATAATTGCAGTTATAATAATTTATTTTAATTAAAATTTTTTACATTTAAATTTGAATTTCAATTCAACATCCTGTTTGAATCCTCAATTCTAATTAATTTCATAATTCAGGAATAGAATCGGAATTTAAAAGACATACTTTATGTGACAAATTTCCCTGGAAATGTACTGTGTTCCTCCTTGTTAGGACACCGTTTAATCTCTGACAAAGACTTTGTGGAAGGACAAGACAATCTTTGTGTCTGTCCTTGGCACTGTGCGCACCTAATTGTGCTTAGAAGCACAGCGATATTCAAGATCTCAATGTTCACATCCTGCAGGAACAGCAACTGTTGTACAAGAACGCTGCCAAACCTATATAATTCAAAACTGTTTCTTGGACCAAAACCCCCATGTCCCTTACTGACCCCGCCGAGAGCCCACAGCCCTGTGACCTCATTACAATTACTTCTGCATGTCCCAGTGAAATCCCTTAAATTCAAGACAGATTCCAATTTGTTCAATTTATCTTTATATTTAGAGGGAATACAGATGTGCTGTTAGTTCCCATATGGGTGATTGGTCGCTAATTTGGGAAACCTTGGGAAATAAGGAAACTAGGTTCTTCAGTTTCTTGTAACAAGCTTTTGCTTGCAGTTAATTGTGATGAAAAATGCTGTTATTGCTTCAGTTTCCTACATCCCATTCCTGTAGCTCAACTGGTGCTTGCTTGATTTTAATACACAAACTGAGAAAATATCTATTTTTATGCACTTGAACAAAAACATGTAAATATACATCTCAAAAGCTTGAACCCTGCTGCAGTTACATGATTGCAAATGTCATTATTGCAGAACTCAGGAGGGGATAGCATTTGATTTAGACTTTATTTTAAGAAATGTAATCACTATGCTTAGCGGCAATTGCTACATGGCAGATTTAGGTACATAAAGTACCAGAAAACAGAGCATACGTGATGGTAATTTAAGCTTAATTGTTTTTGATAATTACAAACATGCAGGTACACAGCAGAATCGGATGCAAAATGTTCACGTTTTACATAAACTGTACAGTTGCTAACTTTGCAGTAGTGCTTTCTTATCATACAAATAGAGACGGAATGATGTTGTAAGCAGAAACAGTAGACACGGGTTTAGTTTAAAAAAAAATAAAAAATTATGTAGTATTGTGTTTAGAAGCACATTTCCATTGCATAGGGACAAATGGTAATAAATTTGGTACAATCATTTTGAAATTATGAATTATTTTGCCTTATGTCATGTTTTTTTACTTTTTTTATTTCATAATTATCACTTAGTATGTCATAATGATGATTTACTATAGCATGATTTTTTTTCTTAATTATGTGGCAGAAATGGCATCTAGGTTGTGTTCTTATGGCATAATGTTGTGCTGCAAATGTGAAAACTTTGAAGGCTACAGAAACACTGCTTAAATTTAAATTACACATTCTGCAGAAGGTGAAAATCTCAAGATACTTCAGACTGTTTTGGCTCAAGAGACGTTAAATGGTAAAAACAGTTCAGAGTTACATTTAATGTTATGTATCCTGGGAAACGAATGTCCTACTTTAGAATGAGGATATATTTGAACTGTTATCCGACACAATGGCAATGAAATAAGTTGCTTAAATGCAGAAACTACGGCATGCTGAGTGCCAATTCTTGTTTGTTGTGTTGTTTACTAGTAGGCAAGTAGTAGCTACTCAGCTGTTGTATTCAACCTTAAGTTGCTATATGTGTGAACACCCCTTAGCAGTCAGATTTAAATGTGAAAGACCATGTTTGTATGGTTATTTTAAGAAACATATAGAATACTAATCTGGTTCTTTATCACATTTTAAGAAATGTAATCACTATGCTTAGCGGCAATTGCTACATGGCAGATTTAGGTACATAAAGTACCAGAAAACAGAGCATACGTGATGGTAATTTAAGCTTAATTGTTTTTGATAATTACAAACATGCAGGTACACAGCAGAATCGGATGCAAAATGTTCACGTTTTACATAAACTGTACAGTTGCTAACTTTGCAGTAGTGCTTTCTTATCATACAAATAGAGACGGAATGATGTTGTAAGCAGAAGCAGTAGACACGGGTTTAGTTTAAAAAAAAATAAAAAATTATGTAGTATTGTGTTTAGAAGCACATTTCCATTGCATAGGGACAAATGGTAATAAATTTGGTACAATCATTTTGAAATTATGAATTATTTTGCCTTATGTCATGTTTTTTTACTTTTTTTATTTCATAATTATCACTTAGTATGTCATAATGATGATTTACTATAGCATGATTTTTTTTCTTAATTATGTGGCAGAAATGGCATCTAGGTTGTGTTCTTATGGCATAATGTTGTGCTGCAAATGTGAAAACTTTGAAGGCTACAGAAACACTGCTTAAATTTAAATTACACATTCTGCAGAAGGTGAAAATCTCAAGATACTTCAGACTGTTTTGGCTCAAGAGACGTTAAATGGTAAAAACAGTTCAGAGTTACATTTAATGTTATGTATCCTGGGAAACGAATGTCCTACTTTAGAATGAGGATATATTTGAACTGTTATCCGACACAATGGCAATGAAATAAGTTGCTTAAATGCAGAAACTACGGCATGCTGAGTGCCAATTCTTGTTTGTTGTGTTGTTTACTAGTAGGCAAGTAGTAGCTACTCAGCTGTTGTATTCAACCTTAAGTTGCTATATGTGTGAACACCCCTTAGCAGTCAGATTTAAATGTGAAAGACCATGTTTGTATGGTTATTTTAAGAAACATATAGAATACTAATCTGGTTCTTTATCACTCTCAGGCCAAGAGAATGACAAAAAGAGAGCTATAATTGGTGTTCATTCTGGTCTGTCCTTGACAAAAGAATTTCAAGCAAAACATCTCACAATTAACCCTAATTAGTGCATACTGATCCTTTTTTGCCATTCTGCAATTCATCTTCTCTTTTTCTTCTAAGATTTAGCTGTCTACCTGCGCTCTCCTAATTAGCATCTAGCTGGGAAAGCGAGCGTGGATGCGTTACTGTCAGCACCGAAGCCCCTCAGAGACCTGCTGTTATATGACTCACCTCAAATATGGCTGCCAAAGTGGTTTCACTTCTTTGTCAGTTATTGTACCGGCTGACATGGATGAGAAGAGACACGAACAAAGCAGTTTTGCACACTTCTTTCCCACTAACGATGTTTGAGGAGAACAGTTATGTTAGCTTTCAACACAGTCTTTTTCTATATGCTCATGTGTCTACATGCATAGAGAGGCTTTGTGTTGGGCTAAATGCATATGACAGCATAACAATAACCGTTAGGCATTTCGTCAACATCATTTGCATAGATTGTTCTGATCAAAAAAAGGTATTTTGTGTCACTGACAAGCATCATTGTAACCGTCGATTTATATTTTTATATATAGTTTTTCTTTTCTTTTTAATTTTTCCATAATTACAAACCTGTTTCTGCCTGTTGTATAGTGTACGTTTCAAACGTTCAGCAAAGGTTATTCGAACCCCCCTCGTTTAGAAATGTCACAGATCCAGAACTGTCAACAAACCCAGTGGTAAATTGCACGATGCAGGTGTTCTTCCTGCACCCGAGGTCTGTTAAATGCGACCCTTGTGGTGATCTGGCAGCGTGTGGTGGTAATTGGACGACGGGGCTGTCCATCATACAAATGGGGTCGAGAATCAAAAAAAGACCTGCCTACGTTTTCACAGGCCATCAGCTATGATTGACACGTTGAGCTCTGCTGTGCAATAACAGCCCCGAGCGGTTTGTATCTGATTCATTACATCCACTAACTGAATCTTTCAAGACTGCTGTGTTTGAAGTTGTTTTCACTACTCTTTAATGTATTATTTTCCATTGACTGCAGCTAAGCCGGTTACTATGGGCAACCTGTGTCACATGGGACCCTTGATAGAACTACTAGCGTGTGAGGTTCTCCACACGTGCACACAGCAGAAAGAAGAGGAACACTATTTCATCTGGCTGGTACCATGAGAGAGAATTCATGCAGTGCAGAATTCAAGTATTGTTCAGTAGTGTTGATAAGAGCTGCTTTTAATTTTCAAAGCGGTTTTGGCAATTTAGTGCTATTTTTTTTTTAGCAAAAATGATAATTCTTTCATCTTTTATTTATCCTAATCCATATGACTTTCTTTCTTCTATGCAACCCTAATAGGAAAAATGTCTGCACTACAAAAAAATTATTTTTCAAAGTAAAAAAAAAAAACAATGATTATTGCTATTACTTCAAAATTTCATGTTTAATTAAATGTTACTTGCTGTTTTAGCTTCTAAAAAGGATGCAAAATCTCCATAAAATGACCTAAACTTGCTAGTTTTAGGTCTTTTGAAGTCATATGATAAATTTGTGTGATATACTGACTGAAATTTGCATCATTATTCACTGATAATCTTCCCTTCCAGCTGTTAACCACTGTAATCGGATCATTGAGTGATTCAGAAGTACTAACTAGATTAATCAGGTTTCCTGAAAGAATTGTGCGAACTGAATAATTTTGTGAATTACTACAAAAAAATTATTTTTCAAAGTAAAAAAACAAAACAATGATTATTGCTATTACTTCAAAATTTCGTTTAATTAAATGTTACTTGCTGTTTTAGCTTCTAAAAAGGATGCAAAATCTCCATAAAATGACCTAAACTTGCTAGTTTTAGGTCTTTTGAAGTCATATGATAAATTTGTGTGATATACTGACTGAAATTTGCATCATTATTCACTGATAATCTTCCCTTCCAGCTGTTAACCACTGTAATCGGATCATTGAGTGATTCAGAAGTACTAACTAGATTAATCAGGTTTCCTGAAAGAATTGTGCGAACTGAATAATTTTGTGAATTGAATCATTTGTTTAGGAACTCAAGAACTCAACTCAAGAACTTTGTTCAAGAACTCAAAGAATGATTCGTTCACAAATTAGACATTGCTACCTCTCTCATGAACATACCTATAGGAGAAATAGGGCAGATGTAAATGATTTTTCAAAAACGTTTAATCTCATGGCTTTAGAAGATTTTGAATGTAGCAAGATGAGTTTGTTCAGCTTTTGCATCATTTTTTGAAGTTTGAATAGTCTAGTCCGTTTTAATTGCATGGAAAGACTTACCTGTTGTGTTCTACAAAGAAAAGTAAGTCCATGGATTTGGGTGACATAGGTTGATTAAATAATGTAAGAATTTTCTTTTTGAGACTTCTATGATCAACATGCCCTCATGCAGTCACCCACAATGGTCACCAACTAAAAACAAAGAAATAAAGAAGGAGAGATTGGAAGTGGAAGGCGTAAGTAGAGTAAGGGCACATACTCATGTTCATCTCCCGCTGATCCGTCATACAACGGCACCATATATAATGTCACTTTTTGTTTGGACAAAGATAGAAAAACAATCCCGCTCCCATGTCCCCCTCCCTCCACCTGTGGCATGAGAGGCTTTGAGCTCCGGTGTACCAGCTCATCTATTAAAACTCACATTCCGCTAAGTCTTTTATGCCACCCTATAAAGGGCACTCGGGCAAGCTCTTCTCCATTCACTCCCAAGTGCTCAGCATTCCTCTCACTTGACATGAACATCCTTTGCTGGACCCAAGCGGCCTTTTATTTGAATTGTGTCTTCGAACAGAAGCTACACTGTTTTGGTCTTGTTAGTAACTTTCTCAACCAGCCTAATTTGGGATAGATGCACTTCTACTTGCTTTCCATCAAAGGCATTCTGAAGAACTTCAATATTCTTGAAACATTTTGAGTATTCCAATTTGCAGCCAAATTAGCAACCAAAAAAATCCATTAAATGTTAGTTGACATTTGCAACCCATTTTACTGCAGCAATATGACATAAAAAGAAAGAAAGAAAGATAAATAACCAGAAAGGACCATCATTTTAGATGCTGATAAAGTTAATAAAGTAAATTTTGATGATTTTTTAAACCGCAACGATAACAAGGTTTCCATAACGCTATGTCATTTTGGGAGTGTTGGATAAAAAGGCTGGATGGAAACAGTAATATGCATATAATATTACTATATTTATATGGAAACTTAAAAAAAAAAATTCAGTCAGCAGACGTCCATAAACCATGATGGAATCACATTTACGAATTCATTTCTAGATGTGTATCAGAAAGGTCATTTGAATAATTCACTCAAAGAAGATATTGATTTTAGCATTATTCATTTTTTAAATTCAAATTTCAACTTGTATATATATAATGAAATGCGCACAGTAAGTATTGAGGTATGGTTAGTAACCTGTTTGTCAAGTGTGAAATCACAGAGTATGTGATTGTGTTTATGATATTCTATTCATAACTACCTATCAGTCTATTAATAATGTAGAAAGTGCTCTATAATGATAAATTATGCATTGACTTAAACATAGTTATTGTATGTGCTGTGGAAGTCAGAATGACCTCTTTTGTGACTGCAGTATAAATAATATAAAATGGCCTTGTTGCTGTACACTGCTGTGAGTAATTTAGCATTAGCAGTGGAGTCACGTCACCAAATTGCTTTTGTGCTGTGAAGTGTGGATGACATACAGTGAGCTTAACCAAACCTAGCAGTGAATGCTAACAACAGACTTCACCTTCACTAGACCGTTGAACACAAATATCATCCATTTGCAGAGCGAAACCACAGTTTCTGGGATACAACAGCTTTAGCAGATTAGCATAGCGACACCCAACACATCAGTGTAAAGACCTTAGTGTTAAGGTTATCGCTCCATGCATTACTAGCATGATTGTTGCCATTTTAACCCCCACTTCACATTTTATCACATACACAGTTTCTTTGGTACTAAAGCTGAATGAGATGTGGCATTGCAAATGGATTTGTCTCAAATCTGCTTGTGGTTCAGAACAAAGTAAAAAAGAAGTGTGTCAAAAAGGGCAAGATATGATTTTTTAAAATGTTTTTATTTAGTGAATGTAAATATTTGTCCACTTGGTCTTGTCCACACTGCACAGACCGTGAGGGGGAATGAGAACGGTTTGAAAGAGCCGTGTCTACCTGCCGTTATCAATGGAAGACAGCTGGTGTGAGGAGATACGCTGGGAATTCATAAAGGTCCCAAGCTTGGCAAGATGATTGCTCTCCACACTGCCTAAAATGAAACCCCTCCTCCCTTGTATTATTTTATATAGACATGTATTAAAGGATCTGTAAAGGAAATGGAATTTGAGAATGCAGCTGGCAAGATCCGGCGTGATTTCGGAAAAACAATCATATCTTTGGGGAAAATGGGTAATTCTGAGAACACATGTTCACAACACAATGGCAGTACTTGAGTTGTTCAACAAAATGGGTGCTTCTAAATAGCTTGTGCTAATTTTTTATATTAAAAATATTATTTATTTAATTTTCATTATTTCTTTATCTCTTTATTATTTCAATATTACTTCTTTTTCTTTAATCTTTAGGTCTTGGGCCAGTATTTGCATTTTTAAAGGATTACCTATTTTAATCTTAAGGCCTTGAGCCAATATTTACATTTTGATCACCTTGATAAATATGTGGAAATGAAAGATTTTTATTTTTTATTTGATTTTTCCCTCTATCTGTATTCTTATTTATCTATTTGATCTTTTTGTGATTTGTGTGATATATATATATATATATATATCAGTGGCGAGCGGTGACTTTTTTTTACCGGGTATGCTGAGTGATAAGACCTCCCCAACCCCCCCAAAATCTATAAATACACATCTTTAAACCCATGCACAATATTCCCGCTGTCACCCAAAAAAGCCCCTCAAATTACGATTTTGGCAATAATGTATATCTTCAACATACATTGTCTATGACCAAAAATGCAAGAAGATATGTTTTCAGTGGACTTTTAAAATTTGCCTTGCTTGAGAAAACAAAAAAATACATTTACAGTGTTTTTTTCTTTTGATTTTGTCGAGTTGGTTTTGCATCAAACACAATGTGATTTTCGGCAATCGAGATCTGACAGCAACAGCACATTTTTCCGCTTGGGCGAGTGCTTTGCCAACGTGATCTCATGATAATTTGTATGTATTTTACTTAAAATGTGGTACATCAAACACAATGTGATTTTCGGCAATCGAGATCTGACAGCAACAGCAAATTTTTCTGCTTGGGCGAGCGCTTTGTGGGCAGCTTACCTTGCTCATTAAATCATCCGCAGGCCAGCAAATCACTGAGAACGTGCTTAAAATCCTGACGAGTAGCAACAGAGCGGAGGCGAGAAAGCTGCGGAGAATCCGCTCGCCCGGAAGCAACCATAACTGACGTAGATTTACAGAAAATTACTGCCGTTTGGCAAATAAATCATTGTACGTACTTATTCCTAACTCTTTAAGCTTTAAGTTACATTTCAAATGACAAGGGATCAACTTATAATCATGTTTAGCCTATATGAATTATCCCGTGAACTTATTCTCTCAAATGGCCTGGGTATGCGGAGCATTCGCAGCTTATATGGACGGAACGCAACTGATATATGATATATATGTGATATACTGTCTATATAATATAATTTTAAAAAAATCTAATTATTACATTAGCTTCACATGGCACTGTGTAATTTATTAACACTGCCATTTGCTAATGTTACAATATTACACAATTGTATTTAAAGATTCACCTTATCAAATGGACCCTGTTTCATATAGTGACTCATCTTGATCTTCAGAATGATTTTTTTTCTGCCCATTGTCATTACAACAACAACAAAAAAGCCATATTCAGTAGATCTTTATGTGTCAGCTAATTGGTTAAACATTGAACGAGTGAACAATTAACTGGTCTGATCAATTCTCTTTCACAAAATGAAAAGAATACTTAAGCATGTGAAGTGCACCAGTGACCAGAGGCATGAAATCTGTCTCATGTGGCACAAAAACTAGAGGCCAATCAATACTAGCTGAACACGCAAAGACGAAAAAGACAGGCAGCGAGAACGCGCCCAATGCGTGCAGCATCACAGACATTCAGGGACAGTTTCCTGTTTCCCTGCATGCTTAAAGCTTGAATTAAGACAGGCAGCACAATCAGCAACCTTGCTCGCCAGGAGTGGGGGGATGCAATCCCAGGGCTACCACGAAGTAGAAACTCTACAGCCATCATCATTAAAACACCACCAAAGGCCCAGAGACCATAATGCGTCCTTTCTGCAAGCGCTGCAGTTTTATCTGGCTCATTTGAGACCGAGTAGACCATAGCACTATGAATTATCGGCTATGGGATGCTCTTTCCCGCTAGCACTTGGTGGTATCCAGGAACAACCGCAAGAAGGAAGCATGCCATCCTACTGCAGCAGTTTTTTGCCCTTTCTTTTCAACCCTACCACCCGTCAGCCATCTAATAGCGGTTTTAGTCTTCATTTATCTTCATTTAGGGTGGGGAGAGGGGATGGTTTTGTTTACTGTTCGAAATATTACGCATTTGGACAAGGGAGGAGGGGTGGCCATTGTAGGCTGTGTTTGATTGGGGGGAAGGGCGCTTTCGAGAGACTCCTAGACTCGTTTTTCCCCCAGACTCCTAATTACTCTGAAACATTCTTCCATCGTCTCATAGTCAGTGCTGACAACAGTTCAGAATTAAAGATCCTGGATGCCCACAAATGGTATTAACATGTAGATACAACAATGCTATGTGCATTTATTATGCTGAAAATGGAATTGAAAACAGAGTCAGTGCAATAAGATGACAATACACATTAATCAACTCCATTTACCTACAAACCGTAGTCTCAAAGATCCTACCAAAGTTTGTATTGGTTTTATGTGACCACAAACCTCTACCCTCCCCCATCCAATTGAACCCCACACAATCAATGATAGTTTTATTTAACACTTGCAGCTCCAGAAGCCATGAGGGAGCTTTGGCCTGTCCCGTGCTTAGCAATGCCATTGATTGTTACATTGATAGTTGAGCCACTGCTGTCCGGTACGGCTGATCGATTCAAGCAGCTATAGTGCACAGAGTGTGTCAGATATTGAGAGTGTATTTCAAGCTGAGGCAGACTCTTAAACAAATTAAATGTGCTCATATGGATCTCTTGCTTATCATTAGAAGTATTGGAGTAACTCTTTATTTCGGCCCACTTCGATCAGACCATGGATTCCTCATCAAATGCTTAGATAAGGGACACTACAGAGTTCAAGTGAACAGTTCCACTTGCACACATTCCTTTGGCTATTTCCTGTCTTGGCTTGTAATCGATAAGCTGTATATCATTGCCTAGATGGACCCTGTTCCTTTAAAACCCTTTCAGGTTCAGTAGTGAAAATTGTTTGAAACTGTTTATTTGAGGAAACTTTTGATTTGTTAAGTAAAGTGCACATGTGGTGATGGCAAACAATGCAAAAGTACATTCCTAATAAGTTTTTCTGTCTGATTTTTCACTTAAAATGTTTAAAAATCTTTGAAGCAACTTGAATTTGCTTGAGAAGCAATATTACATAAGATAATAGACTCATTTACAGATATCTTCAGGCATCTTTATTATAAATGTGTTTTCTCTTACTATACTGGCAGAATTTTACACCTTCCGTATAAACAAGTAAAAAGTAGAGAATCTGCCATTATAGAGCAGTAAAAAAAAACATACAAAATATTTAATATACTATATATGAAAACATCTTAATGTCTTATGCAGTTTTGCCTCTGAAGTAAATGTATATAGTTTAAGGATGTTTAGATATGTATACTGCAAAGCAAGTAAAAAAAAAAGTTTGTTTTATTAAAAAGCAGCCTCTAAAAATTGTTTACCAGTAGAAGTAGGCTGATTTTTCACATTCCTTGTAAGTGTTATTGAAGGTAACAGTTTAGAAGGGGAATTTATAAATATTAAAGCAAGAACTATAAAATATTACACGTTTGATAATTAAAAAATAAGTGGTTTGGTAAAAATACAGGAAAAGTACAGGAAATACAAAATTACATAGCAAAAATATTAGAAACCATTCTGTGTTTAATGAAAACACATCTTTGCAGTACACAAAATGTGGTGATACATATCATATTGACAACTTAGTTTAATAAGTCGGATCTGTACTGTATACAACACAGTTTGCAAGACTTATAGTTTCCCACTACTTAAGAGATTAAAATGTTATGCTAATCAGTGCACCAAATAAATGCACAGTAAGTGGACTGTGATGATTTGCATCAATCAAACCAATACTTTTATAGCCACTTAAAAGTAGTGGTCAAAACCACCTCAAAATGATGTATACATTACTGTATACTGTAATGCTTGAAAAGTAAGTCTGTGTCTGTGCCTGAAAGGGTTAACTGAAGCTATGAGGCATCAATCATGATTAGCCTGTGACTGCTCATTGTCACTAATCAATATATATATATTTTTTTCTAATCAACAAGCGGCTTTGCCATGCAGAACGAGGCCTGATCAGTGCGCCAGTAATGGCACTCGCTCCTTTGATTCGTGACCCCTCATTTTGTGTGATCGTATCAGAGACATAATGCCTTTCTGTGGTTTTGCTTCATTGGTGCTTCTGTCTTGTACCAACAAAGGGTCATTGCTCATTTGCTCCTTTCTCTGTGTTGTCTCTCATTTCTCATATCGTTCTCCTTCAGGACATATGTTTGGCTGGAAAATGCATAATCCTGTTATGGACTGGCCACCTCTCCAGGGTGTTTCCCTGCCTTTGGCCAAGATTCTAGGATAGGATCCAGGAATCATGTGGCCCTACACAGAAGAAGCGGTATAGAGAATAGATATATGGATTGATGGACAATGTCTGTCTGGAGGATTTAAAAGAATAGTTTTTTAGAATTTAATAGAATAGTTTAAAAAAAAAGAATCCTTTTTTATCTTTGAAAGACAAAGCAGACATTTTTAAAGAACTGTTAGGCATTTCTTTCCATACAACAATACATGTCAATTGCAGGTGTGATTTTAAATTTTAAATTGAATTGTGTTTAAAATTCAGATAAATTCCTTAATTTAAGTTGAATGTAAATTCGAATTGGAATTTGAATGTAAGTTAGTATAATCAAAATTCAAATAAATTTGTTACTCTTCAAAATGAGGTCCCATTAGTTAACTAAATAGTTAACTAGCCCATTATTATCTAATAATGAATGATACATTTGTTACAGTATTTATTCAAGTTTGTAAACGTTATTTAATAAAAATACAAATGTTTTGTTTCTAGTCATCTTAGCTCAGTTCCATAATATTAACCAATGCAATTTTTCATTGTTAGTTCATGATAACTAATATTAACAAATGAAATAATTAAATAATAAACCTTATTGTAGAGTCAAAATACAATTGGTCAAGATTTCATGTCTTCAAAGCCTTGCTTAAAAGAGATAGATAGATAGATAGATAGATAGATAGATAGATAGATAGATAGATAGTTTCGTAACAGTATGAGACCATTTTTTGATAAAATATATTTTTAAAATGCAACAAGGATTTGGCCATGCTGTACTTTACCAACATGCTGACTAAAACAGAACAAACTGTGCTCGAAAAAGATGTCACCTTAAGGGTAAATCCCTATTTTCTTTTATTTCATACACCTGTCACATTTGATGGGTGAACAGCTGGGTTTGGGAGATATTAAAACCTGAATGCAGCATCCTCCAAAGAGAGAGTTTCCGTCTATCCTTTAAATGGCTCAGCTCTGGCACAATAAAATCTGCTAGACCTCTGTATCACTCTGTAATCTTCTTATCTAAAGGGCATGGGCCCTACCCTGTCAGCAGTAAAAGATGGACCATTTACAGAATCACGTGGCTCCTCTTATACTTTTTTAGATGAGTCAATAACTAGTCTGCAACCAATCATTTGTATCTCTCCCACTAACCTCATTTTAGATCTGAGATCATGATGCGAATCAAAGCATCCTCACAAATGTAAATTCAGGTGGATCCTCTAACCTTTCATGCCATTATCACTTTGGCTACTAGAGTATGACATACATTATGCATGTTTTTGGGGTAAAACAACAAAGCAGATTTGCTGACTTGAACTTTTGAGTGTTGCCGGATGAAAGCTGTGGGCGATATAGGGTGTGACGTGCCGCTCAACTGAACAAACTGTCCCACTGTGTTACACAGCATGGGTTTGCATTCCAGGTCAATAGCAACCATCATTAGTGCCAAAAGCAGTCAGATGGGATGTTGGCCTTGTCTCTTTCAGAGCTTCTAAAAGACATCGGGATCAAATCCATTAAAAACTACACTGTGGTGGGGCACGTTTTATTCGGTGTGAAAGTGGAATATAATGGGGAAGTGTACCATGTCATCTGAGTGGATGAGTATATTCATCAGCATGGAAATGACATCATGTGTGACTTTCTGCCTGTGCCTTTTCAAGCTTGATATACTGAAAACACTGTGTGTTGTAAATGTTAGTGTTATTGTAAAATGTGAAGTTCAGATTTGTTCAGTTCTTACATTTTAAATTTGTTTCCTATTATACATGCGACAAAACAGATTAGATTTTTTGTGTTCTGAGTGTTTTTTGTTGTTGTTTTTGTGTGTGTTGTGAAGTTGTTGTTCGGTAGTTGCTTACTGCTTTTTTAAAGAATTTTATTAAGTATTTTTGCACATTATGACATTTTTGTATATATATGTATTTAAAAACATGCTTTTTATTTCATTTGAAATTAATACTTTGTGTGTGTATTAGGGTGGCCCTTATTGGGGGTTAAGGTTTTTTTTTTTTTTTTTGGAAATGTTAACCTCTCACCCCCTCATTTGTTTCTCCACTAGAAGTTAGTAATGTATGCAAAATTCCATCCAGATAATTTGTCATTTAGGGTGTGCTCAAAGAATGTATCTTTTTATCACTTCAAGAGCTGATTGGTGATAATAGCAAAGTTTTTCTTTCTTCTGTTTATAAAAAAATCTCTGTCCACATGAAAATGCAAAAGCATGCTATGAAGCACTGTCAAGAGCATGCCAAGCCAACAGGTGGCGATATAATCTCAAACGTAAAGCCATGTTGGCCAATCAGAAGCCTGAAAAAGTTTCCAGTAGGCGGAGATAACAGTGCATGCTCCGACGTCACAACCAAAACCTCCGGTTTAGCTGTCTACACGATAACACTGCAACCGGAGTTTTTGAAAATCTTCACCCTGGCAGGAGTTTTCAAAAACCGCAATAGAAAAAGCTGCGGTTTTGAAAATACCCACGTTTGTGTGGACAGAGCCTGAGGTGCCCTTGAGAAAGACACCAAACCAAGCAATGGCTGTCCACTGCTCCTGGTGTGTTTACGGTTTGTTTGGGTTGTGTTCACTACTCACTCCTGTATGTTTGCACTTGGATGGGTTAAATGCAGAGCACAAATTCTGAGTATGAGTTACCATACGTGGCAACATGTCACGACAATGGCAGAACACTCGTAACTTCTTCATTACGAGTTCCTCATTCCTAGGTCTGCGAGCTGGGACTCAAACTTAGGACACCTGAAGCGCAACGGCGCTACATGTCAGCGTACTGCCCACAAAGCTATCAGCGCCAATGTAATTTAACATTTTAAGACTTACAACACTGTTCTGTGTTCTTGTTTTTAACACAATTCACAGTTTACTAATGGCTTTGTATAATTATTAATTACGTACTGTTATTGTCATTAAGACTTGAGCACACCATAAATGCAGTCCAATCTCAGCGAAATCTGGTTTGTTTCCATTTCTCGTTAAGGAGAGTTGACTGGGAGGGTGAGAGCAGAAGATTTCAAAAGTCCAAAAATAAGTCTAGCTTATACACACTAGCCACCCTAGTCCGTTTTTTTTTTCTGGACTCCTTTTTAATGGTTAAATTAAATTGTATTAATAAAAAAGCATGTCTAATTAATTAAAATCATGAAACTTAAACAATTTAACATCAATTTATTTAAATTTTAACAAAAATTACATGTTTAGGGCCCTATGAAATGTTTTATTTTTTCCAACCTTATGTTTTATTGTTACCAAATTCTGATTTAGCATGTCTAATTATTTGAAAGCATAAAAACAAGTTTCATTTATTCTTACAATAGCCTTACGATTTTTTGCTCAGAAATTCTGTGTTGTGTATTTACATTTTTAAGGCATAAAATATTAATTTAATCCATCTTTTAAGTAATGAAAATTAAACAAATGTTATATTTTGGAAAATAAAGGTCATTTAATATTACAATTAAAACATTGAAGAAATATTTTATGATTATTCCTTAAAAATAAGGTTTTCATAATTTTAGTAGTAGTAGTAGCAGCCTATATCGTACATTCTGCTAAACAATAGTAATATATTTCTGCCGCAATGCCTTGAAGTTAAACCAAACTTTTATTTTGACGGGTTGCCTTGAATACTTTTACGTTTCTGTGTGTATATGATATGAGGATAGTTTTACTCAAATGAAACAGTCAAATGCTCATGAAGTGACTCTCAGGGCAGTTCTGGAGATGTTGTTCATGTATTTATGTCCTCATTCAGTGAGACGGCAGATGCTAAAATCACCGCAAGCATCACGCGCGATTCAGTACAAGTGGTAAACAAAACCGCACGTCTGCGCCATTCATTAACACAGAGACACGAAATAATGGCAGGGGAAACACTGGTGTATGTGTTGTGTGTTGCTATGTGGTTGCTAAGGTGTTCAGAGTGTTTATTAGTGTGTTGCAAAGTGGTTATAGGTAGTTGCTTACTGGTTTCTACACTGTAAAAAATATTTTTGTAAACAAAACAAAGATTATTGTAGTACGTTTTACAAGAAAATATGAACTTATTTTTTTCTACTTCAAAATGTCATGTTAAATGCAATGTATAGCTTGCCATTTGTTTGTTATCAATTATGAAAGTTACTAGTAATTAAATATTGTGAAATGTTTCTATGCCAAGTTTTTTCATTATATGAAGTATTATTTTAAGTTAGGGTTAGGGTTATGTTTTTATTGTATTATAGTATAATAGTCTATTTTTAAAAAGATTTAAATTCGTAATTTTTTTTTTTTTTAATTTAAAAATTATACATAAAATACATTTTTATGTTTCATGTTCTGTCTATTGATTCTTAATCAAGTGTGTTAATGTAAATGTAAAACTTTCATAATTCCTTCTAACCTATCATAAACATGTCAAAGACAATGTCCATAGCTTTCTGCACTAACAAGCGCTTTAACTAGCATTAAAGTGGATTTCAAAATACTGCCACCTTGTGAAACTCGAAGCTATTTCTATGAAGGGTCAGATGAAAAGACCTGACATTTGCATTCATATAAACAGCCAGGAAGTGTTTGTCCTTTTCACTTGCGATTTTCCCCTTATAATTTTAAGATAAAGCCCCCGTTTCTAGGACACGTCAAGCAACCTGCCAGAGAACGTAATTGACTGATGAACTAATAGGGGGGAAAAGCAGGGGAAAAAACCACAGTGCCTGAGTTACTGCCTGACTTTAAAAGTATCACAGAGGCAAACGTACATCAATTGTCAGGCTTATCATCCTCATAATCCTGACTTCTGAATATGAGCAAGAATCTATAAACCATCTTAGACTTAACAGAGTCTTTTTCTGTGGCGCAGGAAGAACAAATACTTTCATTCAGCGCCTTCCAAAATGCAAATTCCCCTGGCTCTTAACATCTTTTCTTTTTTTTTTATTGGGGTTCCCATGTCACAATATGGCCTCAGTGGGTCTTGCGTGTGGTGCCTCAGTCCTGTGGTAAACATGAATGTGTTTTCAGGGTAAAAACAAGACTGTTGGTGTCCTGTGGTGGTGAGAGGTCTGGTGACATTCTTCACTTGGACAGAGCTGAACTTTTATTCATGCTACAGCAGATAAAGGTAACTTTTTGTTGTTTTTTGAAGTGATACATTTATTATTTATTACATTTATGATTTGACTTTTTTGGGAGGTAATTTTTTTTTTTTCATTATTAAAATCACAAGTAACTGAGGTTCATTCAAAATCTTTTGCATCAGCTTTAGGTTTGAGAATTCAATTCAATTCAAGTTTATTTGTACAGCGCTTTTCACGATACAAATCGTTGCAAAGCAACTTTACAGCAAATTAAGTTTCTACAATATTTAGTGGTAGCTTATCAGTGGTGACTGTCAGTTAATGTACATATGGCAGAAATGTACGGAAAAATCAATTAAAGACGTAATCAAACAGACGATGAACACTATTAACAGCAATTATTATATGATGCAATCAAACTTATAGCAAAATGTGGTAAAGAATTGAGAACTGATTTTTATTCAAAACTATATAATATGTTTATATCTGTTTATATCTGTTTGAATCTGTTGTCTCTGACTTCTGTACACTTCGTCTATCTTGAATTACTGTTTGTTAATGTGGCAATACGTAGTTTGAGTAATATAGGGGAACACGTTTTGGAATAAAATTTCCAAGGATTGAAACCAAAATAGAAACAGTGAAACAAGTGAAACAGAAACTTCAGTGTGGATCTGAACAATACCTGGTGGCTCAGTCACACTCAGGTAGCCTCTTAGTTCATTGTCTCTGACTTTTGAAAACCTTGTCAGGAGAGGTGCTTTGCACGCTTGATGAGAGAACATTCAGTCACGAAATGGAAAGTTAAAGTAATTATGTCCTTATCTGGGACTCTTCAAACCAAGACTTCCTCTTCATTGAAAGGCAGATGTGACTTTAGCATCACAGTCTGACTCCGCTCATTTTTGCTGCCCCAGATTCACTTTTGCCCCTTCCAGCTCTTCATTGAAATGAGCTTAGTAAGTTTTTACATAACTTGATATTCTAAGTGCTAAATGCAAGAGCAAAATCTAATTTCCTATATTATAAAAGATTGGAACCCTCATAGTAGACTTCAAAGCTATCCGTCTGGCAGTTCTGTGGCCTCTGATTGCCCTCCAGAGAACATGACTACATTATTTTAATATATGAGTGTGCATTACCACACTCTAGATCAGGGTTTCCCGACCTTTTATGTCAGCTGAACTCCTGTGATCTCAATAAATTTACTTGAAGTACCCCTGAGATTTTAAGTCATGCTAACTAAATATAATGAATTTTGCAACCTCTTTGCATATTCACTTATGAAATATATCTTTAAGCCAGTACAGTAGTCTACTTTTATATCTTTTAATATTGTACATTTTTATAAATTTTTTAAAATGAGTTTTATTTAATTAAAATTCAATTTAATACCTCACACAGACTTCTATGTAGGGCCTCAGATCAATCAGTGACTCGTTTTAGTGAATCATTTAGGCCTGTTTTCACAAAATTTGATTTATGTGAACCACCTGAAGGAACTGTTTCATAAATATGAAAAACTATACATTTAGGTTAGTTACGTACTCTCTATGCCAGCATCATATTTTGCACAAGAATGTGCATAACATAGTTTTTCCTTTGTAGCTCTATCTTTTTCATTGTGCCATTAAGCTGCATTTATGTGAAATGATTCTTCTGAAACAACAACAACAATGAAAATCTGACATCATTGGCAAACACTCAGGAGGAGTGCGCTCACGTGTCATGTGTCTTTCATCTGTCATACGCAAAAACCATGCCAGTCAGTTGTAGAATATAAATACATAAATATTCTAAGCAGGGTATTTCCTTTCTGTTTTTCTGTCTTTTATTCAATGAACTGAAGTATTCAAAGCTTTCTCTTTCAGCATATATGAATTTTAATGTGTGTCAGCAAGGGACCTAACCTATTTTTTTCTTTTCAATACACCACGTTTTACTCAAGAGGGCAAACATAAATTTTTGGGATATTTTGCATTGTTTGAAGATGGAGTACTTAGAAAGTTTAACATGGTTGCTGGGTGTGTCTAGCCAAGTATTAGACTGTCTGGCGGTTTTAAAGAGTCTTACATCAAGCAAACAATTCACCACACACATTACCACTGCTGAGTGCTGACTTTATCAACAGCCTGCAACAGTATGCATTTTTCTGTTCTCCTCCATAGACGAACATGTTACTCATGTCTTGCAACATCTGTTCCGTTGCTGCACTCTTATATTTATTTTGTGTATGGCTTTCATCTTTGAAGTCTTTGTTGGAGGGTACACAATGAGCACTTTAGAGAATGCTAGGTAGATGATTGCTCAGCTGTACAGTCCAAATAGCTGCCCTTAAAGTCACAGAGAGCCATTTTCAAAGCAATGTCCAGCTATCATTTAATTTCCTGACACATTGTGAAAGCAGGAGGTGTGCATGAAGAAGTCTTCATGATATTGCTGAAAACATTTCAGAAAAAGATCAAATAATTGGTTTTAAATGAATGGTTCGGATTATGAGTGAATGCATATGGGCTGAATGGACTACAACTGCTTGACCACATGATGTGTTTGGATCCTTGTTCAGAAACAATGCTTTTGTCCATTATTTGAAAATCATTTAAATTACAGCCGCCTTGATCACCAGAAATTGTCTCGCTAAAAGAAAACTCAGCATACTGCCCATTTTCCACAGCCTTAGTTCCACCAGGCAATTCACGCTTAGTTCTGGGAACAATCTATAATTAATCTAATTTGCATAAAGGAGGCGTGTTTTGCACTAAAAAGAATGAGAATTACTTAGTGTAATTTAAATGCATTTAAGGTGCAGTTAAACTGAATTGTAGGTGGTTAGGCTGTTTTGTGCAGAAATACACACAAGTGGCACAACTGTTCAGTAAATTTGTCCCATAATGCCCCCTTAAAATCTTGTGTTTATTCTAGTGCAATGTCTATCCATTGTATCCCCATGACTGTCATTCTACATGCATTACTGTAAACATGATTTTTGATTGTTTTAACAAAATCAAGGTTGTGTCAAAAGAATTTCCTGTGACAATTGGCGTACAATATTTTTTCTGTAAAATAAAAAAAATTATTTGTATTAAACCCTGAACTTTATTTTAATACTTAAAAGATGGTTGTTGTTTAGTATATCTGCTTTTTTTCAAATAGTTATATTTTACGGTTTCTTTTCTGTTATTTGGCACATAATTCATAGACTGTTTTGCCACAGGAAGCCATTTACACAAATGTCAGTTCCATGTTAATGATATGTAGGCATAACATCCTATGCTATCATTCATTTCCTAATCAAGTAAATGGGAATTAGTAAATGGGAGTGTATATAGTCTTCGGATCAGATTTCAAATCTGATTAACCAACCCTGTGTCTTTTTGGACTTATTGCAAGGACACAATGTCCTTTAAACCAGTAACACAAAGACTCTCGAGAATGCCATTCATTAGCGTCCATTCAGAGCACATGCTAATTGCAGCCAAGATAACCCTTCTTTGCTCTTTAACCTTCTGACCGGTGTTCATCGAATTCAGTCAGCACTCCTTAATTCAATCCACACTTTGGTTGAGGATGCTGACGTCATCAAGAAGGGTAATATATTTAGGACTATCAGTGTTTTAACATCTGCTCTCCAAATGACATTGTATACGAGAGCTGGAAGTCTCATGTTAATAATGAAGAGAGGATATGGGTTGAAGTCAATGTGTTGGCAGAAAGCTATAGCCTTAGGCTGAACAATGACAGAACATTTTGAAGGGATGCCAGTTGAAGCGCCCCCATGTGATATTGTCTTCATTTTGGCGGGTAATATCCATGAATTATACAGTGGGTAATGTGTTGTCACTATGAGACAGGTTTAAGCTTGTGATTTAAAGTTTTAGAAAAAAATTCATTGTGCGTTGTGTATTGATTAATAAAATGACATGTAGTTTTAATAATTGCATGTATATTAAAAATTAAACATATTAATTTAATGAAAAATGTATGTAAAGCGGACAAAAGATCAGTCTGAGGTCCATTAAAAAATAATAAAAATAAAAATAAAACCCTATTAGAACATGAACAGTCTTCCCTAAATAGGTTGTAATTTCATTTTTAAACTTGTCCTAATCATCTGTGTTTTTAATAATGCTTTCTGTAAAAATGGCTATTTTATGTTTTTTATAATTGTTTAATATTTCATAAATTCATTATATTATTTCAAATACTTATGTGATAATATATATATATATATATATATATAACATTGTTATAGATGCATATAATATATGAAATCATAGATGACTTATTGGTTACAATTCTAATTCAAGCATCCATTAGAAAATAGTTATGCATATTATATTTTATATGTGTGTATGAAATGTGTAAATGTAAGATTATTATATATAAAATACAGAAAAATCTTATATGTCCTATGTTAACAATTCTAGTTTAGAAAAGTAATCCTGTCCAAATAGTGCTTTAGACTTACATTCTTTAAAGGTTCTTTAAAGATGTTAAACCATGATATCATGCAGTGAGGAACAGTCTTGGTTAAAGAGCCGTAAAATGTTGGAGATTTCCCAATAGCTCTTTACAGAGTTAGCTCTGCGTGTACACAGGGATATCTCGACACCACAACAAACTCCCACCCATGCCCTGCAAAACACAAAGCTAAACTATGCACTTTACAGACGCAGCCTTTGATACGAGTTTGACAAAGACGCCTCTGTAAAAGCCCTCTTTTCACTGGTCTCTTTAATGCCATGGCTCTCCTTTCAAGCATCCCGAAAGATAACTTTCAATGTTCTTGAGTGAGACAGGCACATGTGTCATCTGTGAGACGCCCCGCAGGCCGCCATTGAGAAACTCTAAAGCCTCTTACATATGTTGAGCTTAGAGATTACTTTACATTATTTGAAATCATCAGGGTGGAGGAGACTGTTGAGATTTGTGGAATAAGCTGCATAAAAACGCAATCTCTTTTTTATCACACAGTATGGAGAAGATAAGGTGTAGAATTTCAAACTCAGGCTGTTTTAGGGTCATGTAATAAACCAAGATTTATTTATTTATTTTTTTGGAGTAGGAGGAACCCAGCATGTGGACCGTAAAACTACATGATACCTTACCCTCTGAAATGGCTTAAGTGGACAATTACAAAGTTATATGTCCATGTCCCATAGTGCTTGTAAGGAAACCTGCACTTTTAGCCCAGAGGGTTCACAAATACCAGATGTGCACTGCAGGTGCTGCTATATGTATCTGCAGTATAAAACATAGATGGCTCGGTTACCAAAAGCATTTGAGGATGTCTGAAATGTTGGAAATTCTATAAAATATAGGCTGTTATGAATGTTCAAATGTAGATTTGGATTATGGGTGAATCTCAAGGGGACCATTACTCCAAATGAGGGAGAGTACATGTCTTAAAGCATTATGAAATTAATTTTAGTACCATATGTTAAAATAGGAATTCAACTACTTCTGCTAAATTATTTTCCATTTTTTATAAACAAATGTGAGGCAGGGTTTAAGACTAAGAACATTCTCTTAAAGGGTCAGTCACATACCATGTACCATGATCTGCAGTGATCAGAAGCCATTTCCATTTTCAATGTCAATTGCAGTGCTGAGTTATAGAGACGGTTATGAATGCAGTGTAAAATCTCTGTTAAAAAAGGAAGCACTTAACTTTACCACACATTCTTGTTGTTTTCTTGACTAGTGCATCATTAAAATACCTTTGTGGCTCTCACATTTTCTAAGTTTCCTGTGAATTTTTTCTTAAACACAAGTGCGTGCTTTAGATTCTGTTGCTTGCAGAGTAATTGATCGGTTTAAAGAATCTTGGGATGTCAGTAGGTACATTTGCATAGTAATGCAGTTTTCTAAAGCATCTTATAAACTTTTGCCTGTGGCTTCTTTCATTCACTATTTGTTAATTGGCTTTGGGGAAGAAAAAATTACACCTTGTTGAGAATGACGAGACTGTATCTTTCCCACCATTAAATTACACCTGAGGCTTAGAAGTACTGGCATTTTTATTTTATTGTTGCTCCCGGCACTTTCTCAGGATTCCTAATTAGAATTTTATAATTTAATTTAATCCGCTGTTTCCTTCATCCTGTTCATAACCTACGGTATGTATCCTACCTTTTCATTTTCATTTATATATATACAAATTATTTTTAATATGATATGTTTTAATATAACTGAAGTATATTTATATAATTAGTTTACAAAATATGAGTTTTTTTAAAAAATGATTTCATATGTCAGGCTTTACAGGGTAGATTATTAATGTTACTAAGATTCCCACACTGTTCTCATGACAAAGAGTGGGTGTTTATGTAATATTTCAGCTGCATTTCCAAGATCTTGAATCTTCTCAAGCATTCTCTCTATAGGCCGAACGAGCAAAATGCTCTGAGGGAAGTTTACCATCTTCTCCACACTGTTCCTCCATAGTCTGACTGAAGAACACTTGTGCATTCCAGAGGCATACACGACTGTGACCCGCATGTCAATGCAACACCTTGCTTTCCTTCTGAGTGTGGAGACCTCCACCTCATCAGGAGAAACATGCTCATGCGAAGCTGATCCTTGATACATTATCCGCCGCAGGATTAGAGCAGTATTACAACATGCCCTTCCATTCCCCTACCGCAACCTCCCGGCCTCCAAAGACAGACCGCTGCTTACCCTCTCCTTAAAAGGCATTTGCTAGATGCTTTGCCTTATCATGGGCTTACTAACCGCTGTGTTTTATCTTATTATGGGAAGAGGAAGAGAAGGATTGATATGGAGGCCTCCCAGAAACACGCATCTCACTTGTGAATCTGATTTAACAGGAACTGAGGTGTCTGTAGGAGTGCTATGGATTCCACCTGGAGTGCTTTATGATAGAATTTTTCTGTAATGATAGTCAGTGAAGCACTTGGCCTGCAGAATCATGCCATTAAATTACTATCGACCAGCTTTTTTTTTTTTTTCTTGTAGGAAACTTGAAAACCAGCCCTTGAAGCTTTTTGTACATGCACAGGCGGGGATAGGTTGCCATGCACACCCATTCGTTTGGAAGAGACATGGTGGTTATTTTAATGAATTTGTCTTCGCAGCTTTGTGTTTGTATTGCACTCAGATGGCTTGTGTACACATTCAGAGTACTTCAGGATGGCAGACCCTCTTCATTGTTGAGGTTGACCCAGGGGGAAATAGTTTATTGATTTCTGGGGTAACATGATTAAAATGGGTTTCAGGAAGACCCCGACTTGTCAACTAGATGAGAGATTTGGGGCAATAAAGAGAGCCGCAGAGCAGCCGCCTATCAAAGAGGACACTACTGACCTTTTTTTTTTCCCTTTACGTTTAAAAGTGCTTTGTAAGAAAATGTTAATATATATTAAAATTCTGGTTTATTATATTAAGCTAATATTTATTTAGATTTTATGGCCAACTACCGTTGAATGGCTGATGTTTAAAAACTAAAAATGAAACACTTTAAAAATAAAATAATAATTTTTAAACGCTACTAAGTAGGGTTACAAAATGGAAAGTGTCCAGTAAATTTCGGAAACATTCCAGGAATTTTGGAAACTTTCCAGAATTTTTTGGAATATTCCTGGGATTTTGGGAAAATATCTGGAAATTTTCCACCCCTTTGCAACCCTACTACTAAGTAAATTTAGGCATTGAAACATTATAATTTTGAGTTTTTTTTAATTTTAGAGTTTTTTGAGTGCCAGTTTGATTTTACTCAAATAATCTGTGTTTTATTAAATTTTTCACAGTGTCAGTTAATCAGTTAAATTCCCAATATTAGCTCATATATACACAATACTGAAAACCGATAAATTTAAAAATCACTAATATCGGCGGATGTAGTACCTGTATTGTTTATCCCCAACTACACAAACACACACACATAATAATAATAATAATAATAAAATAATTCACATGCAATTTTCACTCAAAAATTACATTTCATAAATAATTACAAAGAAACTGTAACACATTGAATTAAACATGAAATTTTGAAGTAGAAATTAAAATAGTATTTTCTTGTATAAAATACTCCAATAGTTTGTTTTATTTACACCTTTGAAAAATCTTTTTTTTTTTTTTTGAATACAGTCTAATGTCTTCAGTTTTTGAGCCACTATCCGGTATGAAGCTTGCAAAACATAAACATTTAAAGGGGTCATATGATGCTGCTAAAAAGAACATTATTTTGTTCTTTTTATGCGTTGCGTTGCATCGCGCCGTGTAAACATAAAACCATGTCTGCATTTGTGATCGGAGAAATGACAAACAACAAGCCCTACTTTACACTGCCCAAAAAACTTGCTTTAAATATATAAAATATAAAAACTCTTTAAATAGAAAAAACTTACTTACAGTCTTTGAGTCAGAACATCCGGCATTGTAGTCTGCTCTACCAGGATCAGTAAACAGTCCTCCATAAAATGTGCTGCACACATCTGAATATTTGGGTTGAAGTGTTCTGGAACAGTGTTGTAAATACAACTTAACCACTGATTTCTAGTCGTGTCCATTTTTGGAAGGCCAAACAAAGTAGTTTCGCTTTCACAACGAATTTATAAAGAATATCTCTTTGGATTTGAGACTTTAATCTTTGCAACTTTACAGATCTTCTTTATGCACCAAGAGCTTGTAACACTCCAAAGAGAAAGGAAAAATTGAAATCGCATCATATGACCCCTTTAAATCTAAATTCAAGACAATTTGACAAGTTAACTTGGCTGTTTTGACACCCCAACCAGGATATCTCAGCGAAAGACGTTTGTTCAATTGACTTATGTTTGCACAAGATCTTTGGTGGGGCGGCTAATCAGGAAGAATGATCACATGCTCACTGATGCCAGTGATTGCAGAGAGTGCCATCTGTGAATAAGGCGGCCAGAAAGAGTGTGAGCTCTCTCAACCTCTCTCTCTCAGGTTGAGTTATGCTAACCATATGGCACACTAAGCCTCACCAAAACCTCACTGAGCACTTAAACACACTTAGCTTTGTTAATTCCATTTTGAAGAGGAACATGGCTTTGAGTTGATGGCCTTCTCAACAGCTGTGTCGAACATGCTATATTTTCGTCTCGGCACACTTGTAGATTGTATAATGAATGCCTACAGTAAATCATGTCCTGTATGTTGCTGCTTCTATAAACTTGTGTCTGGAAACAATTTAGATGCTATCAAAGTGTCAAGGCTAATGGGGAATTGCATATAAACAGGCAATCAAGACAATGGGCATTTTATTAGAATGGCATATGGTGTTAGAGTTCACGGAGTGCTACACATCAGATAAACGATAATTATGACATGTTTGAAAGAGTTCAAAATGAGGTACTTGGCAGCAAACCAAATGAACTTCTGGGGCTCTGGAGTGAATCAACCTGAGAAAGTATTTGAGTAAATTGACCTTACTTAAAATAAATACTTAGGAGAGCATTTTCTACCACTCCACAGGAGGCCATTTGATCAGTGTTGTTTGATTTCAGTGACATGATCAATGGTAACTAGAGCATGTCAAACAAGCTAATTCATGCTAACTTTCTTTTGCATCAGCAGCTGTTTTACTCTAAAGACTAGCTTGAAAATTAAAATAGATCAGGGAAGCATTGAAAACAGGAAGTGTTTTCAATGTAAAAAGTTATGTGAAGATTATTCAAAGGCATTAGATTACTGTGATCAGTAAATGATACAGAAAGTGGCATTAAAAGTCAATATATTAATCATTGTTATCTACAATTATTAATTGCACTATTAAATTACATTATATTTAATTATTTAAATTTAACAATACAAATTTTAAATTAAACTGAAAAAAAAAATTGAAGGCCGTATTTTAGCAACTTAAATACTTTTTCAATAACCGTGCATAAATCTAATTTTCTAAAAAATTAAAACTTGTACATACATGCTGCTCACATATTATTGTTGCACAGTTTGAGCTGAATCAGACTTGAACTGAATCAAACTGTATGTAAGATGTAAGAAACTGAAAAAAGCACAAATGTCAGGGCATGTCAAAACTTCTCCAGGACCCAAAAACCCCCTCAGACCGCAGAAGGTTAAATATATCTGTTGCACAACATGTCATGACATAAAGCATTATCAAAAGCAGTGAATATGTCTAATTACTGTTTGTTTAGATGATAAAAGTAGTGTAATTTGGCGGTTCTGTAGGTCTGGAAAGAGTTCAGTTCAGTAATCATTGCACGCTGGATTAGCGTTCAGTCAGCAGGAGACCGTCCTTATTCGGTCTGGTGAGCTGGGTTCGTCCTGCCCCTGACCTAGCACATGCCGTACAGCGGTCTTTATGCCTCAGCCTATATCACCAGCTCTGAGACACACTCTAAATGCTGGTGCATATATCATCTTGACATGCTGGAGGGCATTGATCAGGGCCCAGGTGAGCTCATTGTGTAGGTTGTCAGCATTGCCTGAAGGTTACAGGGGGGTTATTTCCTATAGAGGAATGCACCTGTACTTCACTCTTCTGTGCCCTTCACTGCTTTGTGGTTTTTTGCAGGTTGTGCATTTTCCCCTGCCTGTCTATACAGTTATGGGTATGGGGAAATGTTAAATGGACTATCCTCAGACACGGTTTGGACATATTTTTGGACATATGCATGTTACTATATATTACTGTATATAGGGAGAGTAAAAATCAAGAATGTTTTCTACACTAATAGATGACAAAAGCCACTTCAGTTACATTTTAAATTGATGATGCAAATGATTCATTGAGTTGATTCATTTGAACAGACACTGGTTCAGTGGCGTAGGCAGAATTTTATTTTTGGGCGGGCCTGGGCAAAAGTGAGCGGGCACTAGGCTAACTAACGGACGGAGTCCAGTGGCGTAGCGCAAATCCGCGGCCCCCAACCGCAAACTCAAGGGTCGGTGGGTTGGGGGGCTGGATACGTCGCAATATTGTAAATATTTGTTTTAAACCAGGAAGACGAGACAATGGATATCACACAAGCAACGTGCAAACTTTGCGCAAGAGCTATTCGGTGAACCTCTTAATCTCAGTCGATTCACTAGAAAATTAAAGTAAAAACTGATGGCGCTTTCGGCATCTGACGCTGCATTAATGGCACATATTCTCTCAGAGACGACGAGAGACGAATTTACTTCATATGCTGATAATGGTAGCCTATATAGCTAAATGTTTTAATGTACTCCATTAATATTTATCTTGTGGCCCGAACATAGGCTAGTGGGAAAAAAATAAATAAATAAAGAGAGAAGAAACGTATTTCGTGTTGTTTTTTTCTTTTTTCTTTTTAAAAAAGTCGGTGCTTGAAATGAAGCTTTTTCATTGATGATTGCAGTGTTAATAATTTGAATTATAGGGCTATAATTCATTGTGTAATAAACCTGTTTTAAAAATAAGACCTTTTTAAAAACATTTTCAATGAGGAGTAAGATCTAAGAGAGCCTAATCTTATCTAATCAGTTAGGCCTGTGCGGTGATGCGCAATGAAATTATTGCGGGGCAAATCAATTGTAATATTAATTTAATAATAAAAGTAACTTAATAATAATAATAGGCCTAATAGGGTAATAAGAAGAATGTAACAGGCCTATGTTAATTGAAAATGCCTACAAATTAGGAAACAGGTGCAGTTAATCGCCGCGTCAGTCACAAAATTTATTTTAAATAAATAAATAAATATAAATAGGCTAATCTTTGTGAGGAAGACTGGCAACAGCTGGTCTTATATTCTTTAGACACCGCATACCAAACAACTTTGAACACCGACTGAAAACACTGACTGAACTAAAATAACATTCATAATCGGCCTGACAGTAGTGTTCCCGGCTTCACAGAATGAGCCGGTTCACGCGTGGAACTGAAAAGTCTTACCGTTACTTGCGGGCTGATGGACGGGCTCTCTCCCTCGTCGGTGCGAGTTTTTTTAAAGTTTTCTTTTACAGAATTATGCATTGCTGTTCTAACATTTTCTAACACAGCTGCAAATTACAGTCCAACTGAATGGGTGAACACGCACAAATTTACATGCGCCTGGATAACAACTGGCTAACACTACTGTCAATCAAACTCATCAAGAATTATGCAAAAACACATTTTATTTATTTTAGTTATTTGAAATGTTATAATAGTTCTCTAATTGTGTTAAAATAGATTAAACAATAATTATTATAATTATTTATACAATAATTATGTATTAATAATTATTTATTAAATAATAATATATTATTATTTATTAAACAATAATTATATAATACAAATATTTTATTTGTATAATAAACTGGGGGGCCTTTCATCAGAGTGGGCGGGCCTGTGCCCATCAGGCCGATGCCCCTGCACTGGTTCATGTAAATAAATCTAACTTGCTTACCCTTATACTATGCTATCAAAGTTTAGTTAACTTAATGACTAAATCTCAAAACACACACACACACACACACTCATACTTGCATTTGTGGTTTACGGGGACTCTCCGTAGGCGTAATGTTTTTTATACTATACAAACTGTATTTTCTATCGCCCTACACCAACCCTACACCTAAACCTACACCCCTTACAGAAAACTACTGGCAATTTTTTTATTTCATAAAACACTGTTTTGTATGTTTTTTTAAGCCTTTTGTTTTAC
>NW_015652130.1:1387504-1445141 GCF_001515625.1 Sinocyclocheilus rhinocerous
ACTCTCCGTAGGCGTAATGCTTTTTATACTATAAAAACTGTATTTTCTATCGCCCTACACCTAAACCTACCCCTTACAGAAAACTACTGGCAATTTTTTAATTTCATAAAACACCATTTTGTATGTTTTTTAAGCCTTTTGTTTATACGGGACACAGGAAGTGTCCTCATAAACCATGTTTACATTGTAGCACCCATGCCATTATAAGAACACCTGAGAAGAGATGATGCCAACCCCTCAGAGGACCTCAGATGATGCCAACCCTGAAACAACATACAGAACTACCACATTTTGCTATAAGTTTGATTGCATCATATAATAATTGCTGTTAATAGTGTTCATCGTCTGTTTGATTACGTCTTTAATTGATTTTTCCGTACATTTCTGCCATATGTACATTAACTGACAGTCACCACTGATAAGCTACCACTAAATATTGTAGAAACTTAATTTGCTGTAAAGTTGCTTTGCAATGATTTGTATCGTGAAAAGCGCTGTACAAATAAACTTGAATTGAATTGAATTGAATTATACACATTTGTGTCCTCATAAACCTTATATACCAGTACACACACACACACAGACACAGTATAGACGACGCTATCTTTATACCCTGTTGAAAAATCCAGCATATGCTGGTTAGGTATGTTTTGAAGCATAGGTGCTGGTTTGAGCTGGTTTAAGCTGGTCATGAGCTGGTTTAAGCTTGTCATGTGCTGGTCCTAAGCTGGTCCTGAGCAGGAGCTAGTTGCTTAGGACCAGCACATGACCAGCTAAGAACCAGCTTAAACCAGCTCATGACCAGCTAAGGACTAGCTTAAACCAGCTCAAACCAGCAGCCATGCTTCAAAACATACCTAACCAGCATATGCTGGTTTTTTCAACAGGGTATGGCCAGCAAATCATTTAAAATATCACATTTGATACTTAATTTCATATATTGCAGTAGAATATATTGTATATTGAGGGGACACATGAGACTTCCTAGTTCTTGTTCATTTTAAACATTCAAACTTGGAATAGCACACACGATCATGTGGACTACTTTTATGTGCTTTTTGGAGGTTGACATTTACAATGACCATTCTCTCATTCCTGTATCATGAATGAAAACGTCATATGAATTTGTGGTCCAAATTTCATATAGGCTATATATCAGCAAGTGCAGCAGCAGCAGCAGCCCTAGTAGACAAATTTAAAAGACATTTTGTGAGTGCCTAAGTATGTCGATGTGCACTAACGGTATTGTATGAGCATTATGCTACGTAGTCATATTTGCTTCTAAATGGTCTTGTATCAAGTAAAAGCATTTTTAAATAGTCATTGTTACTCCTATACAGACATGTTAACCGCAGAACACAATGTTGTTTTTGTTTGACTCCTTTTCATAAGTGAGGTTATTCAGTCATATATAGTTTATTCAATTACCAAGCAAGAAAACAAACAACATAAGTGGGTGTAGAACATGATAATGACAGATCAAACAACCTCAACCGAATCCTCCAAATCGGAAAAGTGAGAGAGGTTTCTGAATGTGAACAATGAATGAAATCAAGGAGCGGAGGAAAATAAAAAGAAAGGATGGATGTGATCCCCTAGGCAGCACCCAAAACAGTGTCAGGTTTGTTCGGCCTGGTTGCGTGAAGACTAAGCTTGGTGGAACTGGCAGCTCGCCCTCCCATTCGCTCTCTATACTCCCTCCCGCCACTCTATTCTAACCCTGTTGCTTTCAGGAAGAAGCATTCCTATGAAGTTCATCAGCCGTCTTTCTTATCGCCCAAGTTTGGATGAATGGGCTCTTTGCCGAACAGCTTAGAATCAATAATAGATGTTATATTTGTTCGCTGTGCTTATTAAGACAAACATTACTGTTATTGAGCCTACTTAGTATCTAACTCATTTAACTCAGTACATAGTATTTATCTCTTCCTTGTTTGTGCTGTGATTGTTTGAATGATCATTTTGATGATTGACAGCCACTCAGAACACTCTAACAACCTTCATAACACCACAGCAACCACATAGCAACATAATAAAACTACTCCAAACACCTTAGCAATAGTACCCAACCACTTTTTCTGCAACCTTGATTCTGAAAGCATCTTTCCCATTTTTTTTTCTTGTAGGGATTTTTAAAAAAGTTCTCATTAAAAGTTATAAGCCATGAACCAAACCAACCAGCTACGAGGTGAATCACAATATTCTAAACTTTGATTTGAAATTAAATTTAAAATTAGACAAAGTTACAAGACTTTGTATTTAATGGCTTTAATGAGGAAAAGAAAAACAATCATACGAAGCATTGCAAATTATATAAATTTAAAAGTGGTGAAATATAAAACAATTTGCAGTGCTATAGGAGTGAGTGTTCCTTGCAAGCTCTTTTGGTGTGATTTGCTGGCCGGATTTTCTTATTGGTGGAATTTTCTCTACAGCATCATGGGTAATGCAGTTTTTACCACAAATTCCACTGTTAAACACAATTATTTAAAAAATAAGTTAAAATAATGAAAATAGATGGCTTCAGCAAAAACGTAGAATGAAAACTTCGGTGCAGATCTGTCTTTTAGGTTTTGTTATTGTCAATTATATTGTCAAAATCAATTTCCCTTTGGAGAACAGGAACCGGACAGTTGCAATCTATTGGTAGAGATTTTTGCAGAATCATGGGTAATGCAGTTTTTCACAATGGCATTTCACAGTTGACCATGATTATTTAAAATATATGTTGTAATACTAAGTACTAAGTAATACTAGCTGTACCAAAATCGCATACCATTAAAAAAGCCCTAAGTAATAAAGTAATAATTCTAAAACCCTAAGTAATAATTCCTTAGTTATTCAAATATCATTCTGAGCATGTTAAATAGGAAAGGGGAAATGGTTTTGGCTTAACGAAAACACACTTCAGTAATTAATTATCCTAATCAGAAGCGGATCAAAACATCTGTCAGACACTGAGTAAGAATCTTGCATGGAAAAATATGTAAAAATCCTTTATGCATTTCAGATGATCTTGTGCCCTGTAGTGAGTAAGAGTCACAGATAATGAAATTAATGGTACATTTAAACAGCGAGAACATGAAAGAATCCATTTTAATTGAATTTTAATTAGGAATGTTTATGGCGCCTGTAAGTTTAATGATGTTTCCTATAATTGATGGCACATTGTGTGATCTCACCTCACACGGAGAGCACTTGACACATGGAGAGCATCATTTCCTGGAAAACTGAAAGACTAATTATACCTTTACCTATATGGGCACTCTTCCATTTGACACACACGTCAGCAGCACCTACATCAGCATAATTGAAGCAAACATGTCAAGCCTTTCTGATTTCAAGCTCTCCCCACACCCATTCACCCAATTCCATATCACACATCACACATCACGGCGAGCCTGTTCCACCTCAGCTCTGCAGGATGGGGTGGGGCTTTTGTGTTTAGATTGTGTGACCATGTCCTGCCCTGTGCATTGAATTTTAATTAGGAATGTTTATGGTGCCTGTAAGTTTAATGATGTTTCCTATAATTGATGGCACATTGTGTGATCTCACCCCACACGGAGAGCACTTGACACATGGAGAGCATCATTTCCTGGAAAACTGAAAGACTAATTATACCTTTACCTATATGGGCACTCTTCCATTTGACACACACGTCAGCAGCACCTACATCAGCATAATTGAAGCAAACATGTCAAGCCTTTCTGATTTCAAGCTCTCCCCACACCCATTCACCCAATTCCATATCACACATCACACATCACGGCGAGCCTGTTCCACCTCAGCTCTGCAGGATGGGGTGGGGCTTTTGTGTTTAGATTGTGTGACCATGTCCTGCCCTGTGCTATTTGCTCTGTCGGCAAATCACATGATCCCCAGAGATCCAGTCCTATTTGTGAGGTACAAATGAACTGTTGCTGTTCACTGGCTTATGTCAATCAAGTGGATTTGAGACAGAGGTTATCACCATTATTTGGTCCATGCTGATCCATTTTTAAGATTCAAAATTCTTGCATCCCCCTAATGCAGAAGCTAAAGTGTATATGTTATGATCTCACAGGCTGCAAATTATATTAAGAATAAAATCTTATTGCTATCTATGATACAATTCAAAAGTGATTTTTCAGTTTCATTTCAGTTATTCAATCCACTTTAATTTTTCTGACTGATTATAATTGGAAGTGCACAATCTGAATCATGTAGCTATAAAAGTATGCTGAAAAAATATGTATGTACAATAAGCAGGATGCAGTGTATAGAAATCTTTCACAGTCCCCTTTGCATCTCTGGCGACCACATGTGGGGTCATGACCCTTAAGGTTGTGAACCTATAATTTAAAGGGGTAGTTCACGAAAACATGAAAATTCTGTGATCATTTACTTAACCTGTTGTTGTTCTAAAGCTGTATGCCTTTTCATTGTTTTTAACATTTTAACACTGTGGTCCAAATAACTTTGGACACTTTGACTTTCATTGTATGGACAAAATGACTGAACGGCATGAGATTATTTTTTATTTTTGCATGAACTAATGTAACTAATTATGTGACATTTTCTTGAGAAAATGTGAAAAAGTATCTAAAAACCACTAAACTACTGCTTTTCTCAGATTTGATCATGCATAGTTTTCTGAAAGGATGTGTATTGTAGTTTTTGCTAAGGATAGCATCACTGTTGCTGTTGTTCATGCTTAGGGTTTGGGATATGAAAAATGTATCTTCTACTTACCCTGGCCGATGAGAAAATGAGTGAAATTCACTTAAATTAAGTAGTGACCCAACCCATATCTGTAGACCAGCATATCATATACTTGGGGGTAGGCACTTTTGATCACTCAGTACAAGCTAGCAACCACATAGCAACTAAAAACCATATTGAACACCTTAGCGACTCCATAGCAACGTCCTAACAATCAACCACAACATCATAATGGCTACTCTTGTACCAGCAAGTGCTGCTCACATTGCCTTCATAAAATGTAAAAGACTAAACTAATAGCTTTCTCAAAATATGCATATTTATCCTTTCTTTTTAATATCAAACAATACTCAAATAAACTTCAGATGAACCCTATTTAACCATAAAGACAGTGTTACAAAAGGCAAAACATGGATCTTGACATCCATGGCACAAAACGTTGTCAAGTCTCCCCATGCATGAGTGCTTTAAATGCAACTTCTTCCATCCAGAATTCATTCACTCTCTTTCATTCTCTCTCTCTCTCTCGCTCTCTCTCTCTCTGTATCTCTCCTTCTTTCTACACTCCATGTGAAAAGCGCTCAGATCTGGCTTTGTGGGAGTGATTGTCACTCGCTTAATGAGCTTCTTTGCCAGGCGAGAGGCTTTGGCAGCATATGTCTCCCCAGTGCCTCTCTCGCTCTGCACCGTTCTGTGCACTAGTGGCGGGGCTTCTCTCCCGCGTCTGCTGTGGTAGACGTTTCTCTGGATTTCCTCTGCACTCTCTGTGTTTCATGCCTGTGGGATTAGACTGTGCAGAAGAGGAAGGTTCGTCTGTCTTTTTGAGGACGAGTGGACAAGAATGAAGCAGATTCCTGTGAGTATTTAGGCTTCTGTGTGATGGGTTTGTCTGAGCTTGAGATAAAAGCGTGCCGGTAGAGGGAATTACTACTGTAGTAGTGCGTGCTGTGACCCCCGCACATGTGTTACAGAAAGCCTTTGGAGGGACAGTGAAGCAGTGTGTGATATGCAAAATTATTTTCTTTTTAACCAGTGCTTATATAGGATTTAATATTAAGGGCGACCTTTTATATTTTTGCACTTTATTTTTTTCTTGCATGTTTCCTGTGACTAATGTCCATGTCAGATGAATTTTACTTTTTATTTCACGCTCATATTAATGTTTTGGCTTATTAGCTCTCATGTTCTGTTATCTATTTTATAATAAGCTAGATTGTTATTGTTAATGACATTTTTAATGTTATGAGAATTGATTAAAAATAAAATGTTAACTGCTAACATGCTTTAAACATCTTATGTTTGCAATATGACCACTTTCTGTATGTAAATAATTGAATAAATGTAATTATTTTTTAAACACTTCTGTGTATAGATAGACTACTGGTTTTGATCACAAATGTCCCTCTAATAGAAAGAATGTTACATTTCTAAATAAGTGCATGTCAACTTTGTGGTACAGCAGAGGGTTAAAAATTTAAGCAATATCTGCCTACTGGGTTTTGATTCGTTCCAAAAACATTTTTGGGGGTGGAAATGATTATTATTATTATTTTGAGGAAAAATAAGTGTTTAATTCAAAATCAATACTTTTAATAAATAATTATACTTATGTGTACACATGCATTCTTAGGGACTCTGAGACCCCAAACATAAAAACAGCGAAGTCCATCTTAAAAGTACATGAATGTTCAACCTGTTTTTCTTGATTATTTGTATGCACTTTTCTGTTATTACTATAATGTTGGTTATTTGGTATGAGAAAAGTTGCGGAAATGGTTTATTTGCTCTGTAACTTCATTCTTTAATCTTTGGGATTTTCTTAATAAGCATCTCCATGAGGTCATGAAAGTGTGTCCAATAAGCACCTTTTTTGGATTTTGCAATTTTGTGTCGTGTTCTGTTTCATAACACGCTAATAAAAGACCAGTGGTTTATCTTAACGTTGAAATTATAAAGAAATCCGGATTGTTTTAGTGCTTCCGACAGAACTGTCAAATAGCTTATTTAAAACAAGATTATCCAGATGTTAAGGAACAAGTTGTAACATGTTCTACATGAATAGCTCATATGAATCACCTTCTACACACCACAAAAGTCAATAGACACAGGTGTGCCATTATTTGGAAAATATATAGAGGAGAATTAGTGCGGTATTTACTCTATGACAAACACTGGATATTTCTTTGCCTTAGGAATAAAAAATTCTGCCTACAAGAGGAAAAAAGTAAATTAGCTTTAGATTTGTCAGGGGAAGAAGATAATCTTAGGGACAAGTTCCATTCATCTTGTATGGCTACAGCCAAGTTTCATCCTGGGAGATTGCCAACATCCGTCAGATCTGAATGAACGTAGCCAGGGCTCTTGCTGTGTCAGTTCCCACAAAATAACACTCCTGTCCCCCTGGTGTGCCTGTTTCCAATCCCCTCTACTTCAGGCCACTCAACACGGATAACAGCCTAATATGATCGCTGTCCAGGGCACGTAGGCTTCCACTCATCTCAAAGACTTCAAAGAAAGAGGGTAATGAAAAACAATATTATAAAAGCTGAGACACAAAAGGGAATTTCTCACTCAGCCAGTTCCTTCTCACGTGTAGTGAAGTGGCACATATAGGGACATTTTTACGCTCTCTCTGTCTCTCTCTCTCTCTATCCCTCCCCCTCCTCCCTACTTGACAGCACATCTGTGATTGCCGAGCATTTGAAAGATCTCTTTCATTCTTCACAGCCGACTTCTGTGACTTTAGCCGTGCGGACAATTTGTTTCTTTCTTGCTCTCAGGTTGGGCTCTATGTATTTGGGCCCAACAACACATCTGTAGAACATTGCGTTCTGGTCATGAACTTGTTTTAAATAGCTGAAATTGTGAAATACTGACTAGCAATGCAAGACTCCTGCTGTATTTTAGGGTACTTGAACTTTACAGCTTTTTGTGTGGATCTGATACGTCACAGTTCAGTTCATTTGGTTGGTAAAAATGCAATCTGGCCTAATTTGCAGTGGTGAATACTGAGTATAATGCATTTCTCATTACCGTTTGCTTTCACTGAAATTGCTTTTTGCAAGCAACATTATTTGTTTCTTTTTCATTTGTTTTGCAGCAGACAGAAGTGAGTGCCAATCTGTATGTGTTTTGGTTTGGTAGTAAAACCAGTAAGGTAAGAACATGAATAAAACAGTGAAGCTTGTACCTTCTCCTGAGTCATTATATATTTACAGCTATAAACATTTGGCGTTTGGACTTAAATTGATGATGTAAATATATTGGAATTTGGATTCAACAGATACTTGTTAGGGCAGAAGGAGGGAATCTGTTCCAGTAGAGTAGAGCTGAGGACTTTGATTCCTCTAAGTGACTCTTTTGAATCTGTTTACAAAAAAGGTTTGTTCATTAATTGTACAGGTTAAGGCATTATGCCAGTGAGTATTATGAGTGATGTCAATTAATCATTTACTCAACTGAAAATTGACTCACATGCTTAATCTTGAACAAACAACATGCCCTACAGATCCCTCGTTCAGTTCGTTCACAAACAAGTTCATTCAATTAGTTCACAAACAAGATTTATTCTCATTCAGTGACTCTCTGAGTCCTGTTTAGTGAAGGGCTGTGTTCGTTTGATTGTTCCAACCAATGAAATGATCCTTCACAACCCATATTTAAACTGTTTGCTCACTTTATAGTCTTTAAACGCAGGGAAGCAGTCACATGTTTCAAAGTTGAGAGACTTCAGTGAACGTTTATTTGTTTAAAAGATTTGTTCAAAAACACTGATTTGTTCAGATTTCGTAGACTATCAACTTATTAGAAAAAATTTATAGTACAGATACATTATATTTAGACCATTAATTTTGAAATGCAGACATGAACAATTAAAACAATATTGACTATAATTCATCTGTTCTTTGGTTATTCTCCTGGTGTGTATTTTTGCCCCAACAAGAACATTTATGAGAGGAAGTGAGACCTTTTCCACTAGAGAACCCACTCCATAAAATCAAGAAAAACATGTAACAGGTTGATACTCAGGAACTGGTCTTGGTTTGATGGCACTTTTAAAATAAATTGCACTGTTGACCAGGGACACGTTAATCTCTGTCATAGCAGTTCAAAGGGGTCACAAGGTCATCCGCCATCTCTCCAATGGGGACTTAAGGTTAGGAGCTCATTTCATTGATTATAGTTCTCTCGCTCTCTTTTCTCATCTTTTTTCACACTTCTTCTCTAACTCCTTCATAATCCATCTGTACGTCTTGGTCAATATGCCTTCATGTCATTCTACAGTTTGCTCATCCACTCTCCCACTCCATCAAAAAACAATCTCTCCACTTCTTCGTACGGCAAGTTCATGATCCACGCCCATGCCATCCCTCGCCCCCATCCATCTACGTTCTGTCTCCTTCATTCACTCCCACATCCCCTGTCAACGACAGAGACGGTTTATGACTTCTGCTTCCCACTATCCTATTCCAAAGCTGTCTTCCACCTGCCCACATCTTTTTCTATTCTTGCCCAAATGCATGCTTTCTGCCTCTGAGCGCAAAGCGTCCCTGCATTCCTTACTCATCCCCCTGTCCCATCCCATTCCCCCTCGAAGCCTCGTTCAGGCTACTGTATTATTGATGGGCTGGTAACTGAACCGTTTAGTCTCTGGCATGCATGTTAAAAGCGACTGAAGCGGAGTCAAATCTCAGTTAGCTATAGTTATTTTTTAATATCACTTACATATTTTAATCTCATTTAGAGTCATGTCTCTGCTTTGCGCAAACAGAAGTTTTAATAACATATATATGTTGTGTAGCTGATGCCTGTTGAAGGTGGTATTTATGCATTGTTTATGCAGATTTTTAACAGTTTAGCAGCATTTTGAAGTGTTAGAATTGCAGATGTTTTAAGATTAATAGATATTGCATTGTAGAAGGATAAGGGCAGACAGGTGCTCATAATAAAGAAAAAAAATCACAAATCTCTTTAATAATATCTTTGTTTCTCTAAGAGAGTGAGATTAAATTTTTGTGTTAGTTTCCTGCTTCTCTAACAAAAAGCCCCCATGCAGTCAACTCCTGTGTCTCATCTGAGAAATCTCAGATTTCTCAGACAGTCTCAAACTGTGCTCAGAACAAAAAGTCATATATTTCTCATAAGAGTATTCAGTTTAAATGGACCCTATTCACAAGACTGTGATGATGCGTTTAACGGTCATCAGCATCGTAAATCCTCGAAAGTTTTTCATATTTGTATTTAAAAAAAAATGTGTCTACATTTATAATACTATTCTTTGTATTATATCACCTTTGCATCAAATTACAAAAAAAAACAGTTAACGCTAATGCGAGGGTGTTTCTAATGCAGCGTCTATGGGAGGGACGGTAAATTTGACATCGTTCTCTCATTTTTTTTTCCTTTTATTGAAAGTCATGAAAACACTATCGTGGAGTTTTTCTTTTGCTATTTTAGCAACTGGGAATGCAAAAAATATATTTGTGGTGCTCTCCCATTCACTGCTCTTCAGGTTTACCCAACTATGACGACTTCCGCTGCTGAGAAACCCGGAAATGTGAAAAAGGTCCATTAGTTGTGCTATGAACAGAAACATTTACTTGATAGTTCTATACTCTTATTGCAGTCTGCATGTGATGAATATTTTTCTTTTTTCCTTCCTTCCTTTCTTTCTTTCTTTCTTTCTTTCTTTCAATGGTAGGGCTCACAGTTTCCACAAAATATTCCACAAAAACTCTTTTCAGTATTGATAACAATAAGAAAGAACTGTTTCTTGAGCACCAAATCAGAAATCAATTCGAAAATTCTGATATAAATTGCATTTTAAAATGTTAAAATAAAAAAGTATTATTTACTATGCTCATTCATATAACATGTTGTTGCTGCTGAAAATATGTACTCTAAATGTAACATCTTTATCCTTTTTCTGTTTTTGTTTACACTGTAATCGAGCTAAACGAGAGATTAAAGTGACTAAATGGATGAAACACTCTTAATTATAGCACAAAATGAGGTGAATTTGCTAATTGCTCTTTAGTGTGAGTAATCTCACCAATTTTTTAAATGTGCTGGAGAGATTAAATCAAAATCAGGGTCTTATCCAAAGGTTTGAGGAGGATACACAGCCATCAAGACTCTTCAGGCAGCAGAATATATTAATCCAGTTTGACAAGACGGGGATGGAGCTAATCCCATTAGTGGCCTTCACAGTGTGCACACAAAGTTTTCATACTAAAAGACACTGAGCGTGTGCTGAATAGCAGATATCTGTCTGCTTATTCACAATACAGTGGTACTGAGACCATTTGAAGTAGAATTACTGTAAACAGGCAGCTTTGCTTGCATTGACTCTTTCCTTGCCAGTTGTTAAGAGCGCTGTCATGCACTCTTAAAAGTATAGTTCACCCAAAAATGGAAGTTCTGTTATAATTTACTCAACTTCATGTCATTTCAAACCTGTATTTCTATTGGAACACAAAAGAGATTTTGAAAAATGTCTCATGCTATGAAGGCAACGGAATCCAATGTTGTTTGGACCCCAACTTTTGTTACATTTTATTTTACAGTACATGTACTTATAGTGTACTTACATTGTACTTAACCCAAGAAAGTAGTGGGAGGTGCAAGGTAATTAAATGTGTTAATGTTAGGTTTAGGGTTAGTACCTAGTTATTACCAAGTTATTGTAATTGTTATACATAGTATGTACAGTACATGCGGAACAGGGCTGTAAAATAAAATGCTACCCAACTTTCTTCAAAATGTTTTTGTTTCACAGAAGTTAGAAAGTCATGCAGGCTTGGAACAACTTCTCTTTAAATTGAAAACACTTTGATATAATAATAATCTTTTCTAATATTTATCTCTATTACTGTATTAGATGCTAGTTTGATCTGGGAATTGGCTGGGCGATACATATCCAATACTGATACTGATAAATTAATTTAAAAAAAACACTAATATTAGTTAATAACCAGTAGATGAATTGTGTATCTCTACATGTAAGCATCAGATGCATTTCTTCTGGTTATTTATTAAAGTACGGCCAGTAATAATCAGATAAATGGTGATGTTTTGGCGGTGACGGATCCTGTTGTGGGAGGAATAGATGTGATTGTTTTTCCTCATAGAGTTGAACAGCCAACTACTTCCCTTCCACTGCCAGTTTGCTTCCTATTTTTTCACTGTCCTGATTTACGCTTATCCTCCATGGCAAATGAGTCTTCACAGTGGGCGAGGCGAGTGCACGAGGGGCAGGACGCCATCAGTCAATTGGGGAGAAAAGCTTGCTCTTGATTTCTCTCGGCCCGGATTCTACCTTCTCCTCCTACTCTGGCTCTTACTCTAGACCGCTTTGCCCAGGCAATGCCAGGTCAGAGTTCACGCAGACCTTCCCACGCTGGGCAGCTTTTACCCCTTGCCAGTATCATTAGACTGAGATGTGGGGATTAAGAGCAGGCTGTAGTTGTTAAGAAAGTCCCACTTTGTTGTTTACAGGGTATTTCTTAGGTAGGCTGTATGGGGATGAGCTTTATTAGTTTGAAAGTTGCAGATTGAAACGTTTAAAGGAGCTCTCTTTGGTTGCAATGTTGTCTTACTGACATTTCCTTACAAATCCACGTACGAGTGGATAGAGTTGATCTGATTCATGCTGATCTATTTGTAAGTACCAGATTTATGATTTATTTATAACTGAAATGCTCTTTAATAGACCTTCAGGCGGTCTTGCTTGAATATTCCTATGAAGACATTTTATGACAAGAGACTCAGTATGATTTGTGATTTACAATGTTAGGAACTAAGCGAAGTAGCAAAGCTACTAACTTTGTATTGTATTTTTCAGTTGGTTTTAAATTAAGAAAGTATCACTTTTCGAAAATTAGCTACTTTTTTTGTCAGTGAGTAGTGAAGTAGTCTGATTCGTTCAAGTGAATCGGTTTCTACGACATTAAACTTACACGTTACACTCTTACACATAAATGACTTACTAAATGACTCTCTCTTTCACATAGTGAAGGAAAATCTGATTCATTCTTGTCAATCGATTCATACTAAATGATTCTCTCTCATATATGTCACAATGGGAAGTGTATTCTAGTGAATAGGTTCATACTAAACTCTCACATATTTTACTACGGAAAGATTTATTTTGCTTAATCAGTTCAGACTAAATTACTCTTTCACATACATGTATATCGCTACTGTATGGAAAGACCAATGCATTTTAGTGAATCAGTTTATACTAAATTACTTATATGTTGTGATGGAAAATCTGATTCATGAATTGCTCTTACTAAACGACTCTCTCTCTCAAACATGTTGCTATGGAAAGTAATTCTAGCGAATGAGTTCATACTAAACAACTCTTTCTTGTTCATTTTTGTGATTGAATCATACTAAGTGACTCTTTTTCTTTTATATGTTGACATGGAAAGTAATACCAATCACGGTTGGTACTAAACTACCCTTTCTCACACATGTTGCAATGGAATGTCTGATTCATTCTGGTGAATTGATTCATTATAAAGGACTCTCTCATATTTTGTGATGTAAAGTCATTGTAGTGAATTGTTTTGATCAGATGGTTCATGTAAATGAGCATATTAACAAAAAGATTCTCTAAGTGTAGCACTTCAGGTTTCATTGTAACTAGTGCAGTAGTGTAAATCCAGGGTGCATTGTATTGGATCAGGATGATAAACATATGCCACCAGTAACACACCACACTGGCCATTAAATTACAATCCAATTAGTTTAGCACTTTACCTTTTGATTTTAATCTGACCTCTAAAGCTAGACACCATCTGTGGGAGATAGAGCAGTCTCGAGGCAAGCGCTAGAGCCTCAGGCATTGTCTTTGGCTCCAAGAAACGCATCCAAGTCCAACAGACCGTAGCCACAAGCCTTTCAGTACACACTAAAAAATGCTGGGTTATTTCAACCCAACTTTGGGTCAACAGTCAAGGGGTGCAGAAACCCATCCTTTCTAGTGACATCACAGAGGTCATCTCAGAGGTCACCATAACCAGCACTAAATCACAAAAGCTCTCCCCGGCAGAGTTAATACTATTATGAAGAAATGCAGGCATGTGGAGCAGAGTTCAAGCCCATCAGAAAACAAGAGCCCCCACTGAGGAATGAAGCGAATCGACTCATTCACACAGTGGTCAATTATTCAATTACTTCTCCGCTTACTGGTGTTTGACCTCTGTGTTTCCTATCGGATTTGTTAAGCAGAGGAGAAGATTAAGGGCAGGATGGGCTTCAGAATTCTGGCTGGAAAAGGTGGTGATTGAAGCAGCTGGTGGGGTTAAAATGGAGGGGCAGTGTAGTGTGGTTATCTCTCATGACTGACCCTGAATGCTGAAATAAAGAGAACATAACAGCCCTGCACCAACCACATCCTTCTCTGGACTTTAATTAGATGCGTGAATAAATGACCTCATATGGTTTCAAAGAGTCATCAATGGTTTTCTGTGAAAATGTAGCTCCTGAAGGGGTGGGAATGGCTGATAAAGTTGTGTTTTGTGAGCTTTGAGCCTCTCTGTTTTTCTCTTTCTCTATCTGCCTTCCTCCCTGACACTCTTTTGTTCTCAGAGTTAAGCACGGATCTATTTTTGTCACGAATCCGGTCCGTGGCCTTCCGGCCGATTGCCACTAGAGGTCATTCTACCATTACATTGACTCTCACACTACACAGACTGTTACATGTCACTCCGGAATACAGTTCCCATCATTCATTGCACTTACACAGCTGAATTCACTGATCACACAGCCGTCACATTTCACACGCTCACCTGAGAGCCATTACACACTCTATTTAACACTCTCTCAGTTTCTGTTCAGATCGCCGTGTATTGTTCTGCATTTTCCACTCACCTAGTGTTAGCTGCATTACCGAGCCTAGTGTCTTGTTTTCTTTGTCTTGCCTTGTCTGTTTCCCCGTGTTCTGATCACTGCCTGTTTACCTGGATTATCTCTCGAGTCTCGCCCTATTGGATACTGTTTGCCCCTGCCTGGACCTTTGCCTTGTACCTGGATTATCCCTCTTGCCTTGCCATCAATATACCTGTTTGCCACTTTCTGACCTATGCCTGTTTTTGACCACGTCTCAGTTAATAAAGCCTTGCAGATGGATCCGCACGCTTCCTGTGTTCCCTCCGTTACAATTTTACTGTGTGTTTAACTAATTAAAATAAAAAAGGAAGTGACCTAATGAGCCTGGGGCTCCAACCTACATGAGAACGGCTATTGTGCACCAGTGAGATTCAAACGAGTTGCAAAATTCGTATAGAAATACAGCCATTGAGATAAAGTTTCCTGTAAGTAGTCATTAATAGACAATTATATGACTTCCAGTACAGGGACAATCCCCTGAAGCAAACTCCCCCAGCACTAAGTGCCTTAGGTGCACAATGCTGATGGATTGAGGTTTGGTTCCTAGGGGCCTTAAAATAACGGACACAGTAATGTATATACTATATCACAGGGGTGGCAAACTCCGGTCCTGGAGAGCCGCAGCCCTGCAGAGTCACAATAATGGGACACAGTGCATCACATACAGTAGTTCAATGTTGAATGTGACAAGATATTTTAAAATATTAAATAAATGTATAATATACATTTCTATTAAGTTGACACTGTATTTATGTACAGTACTGTATTTTATTTGTCAATAGAATATATTAATTTGTAAAGTTGTTGTAACACTGTAAAGTTGCTTTGCAATGATTTGTACCGTGAAAAGCGCTGTACAAATAAACTTGAATTGAACTTGAATTGAATTGAATTAATTTGCGATTAATCTCACATTTTTTACTGTATTTATTTATTATTTACGTTTTTTGCACTGGCATCAGCAACTGGTATGCCCATTATTTGTCATTTACCACACATCCCTTGTTTGCATGTTTGTCTTGCATACAAATCACATTGTATTTTACTTATTTTAACTGTCAATAAAATAGTTTGTGATTAATCTCATTTTTCATTTTTGTTTACTTTTTTTTGTACACAGTCTGCTACTAGTATGCCTATTATTCATATTATTGTAATTTTTTGGTTACAACTGGCATGCCCATTTTTTGTTATTCATCACACCTTGCCCTGTGTCTTTGCCTTGCATACAAATTACACTATATATATATATATATATATATATATTGTGCATAATCCACTATTGGTGTGCCTATTATTCATCATTCATCACACATTTCCCTGTGCTGTGAGTTCAGTAAATAATATGACAAACAAATTTGGCTACTTTCAGCTACCAATAAGTGCTCTTAGCTCCATTTAATTTTGTTTTCAAAATCCATTCCAGAGAATCCCATAAATTTTTCTACCAAGCTCACTATAGAAAAAGTCTACAGATTCTGTCTGACCCTAATTATAGATGTTGCAGACCAACAGGCACCAGACGTCGTATTGTAGTTTTGGAAGTACAAGGCTGATTCCCAGTACACCATGTAAGGTGACCTCCATTAAAGTTACTCCGAGCAGCATTTTATTGCCAGCGCTGTTATGAATCTGAAGGGAAAATGGGCGTGAACTCGATTTGTCTCCAGCCAGATGTCTCGCTGGCGCCAAATTCCAAATGGTTAAAGCAACTACTGATCCCGTACCACACATGGCATCACGAGAGACTGCTCAAGATGACTTTAATGGCAGCAAACAAAGTTCATCCACTTTGGTATAACAAAGCAGCATATTTCTTACTGCATATGTAAGCACATCTGCAAGCTTTGTGATTTAACAGCCGTGTGGTTCTGCTCTCTCTATACTGCATCCAGCTAATCAAAATCTGTCACTGTTATAGTGCCATGAATTCATAATTCAGAATAATTTCTGCAACAGCTGCTGCGCATTACCATAACTGCAGGGGGGCTCCATTTATTTTATTTTTTTAAGGTTTAATTTTTCGTATTCAGTGTTACGAAGGAGAAACGGAGGGAAGAAATGTGCCTGCCACGCATGCACCGATAAACAATTTGCAGAAATACAATTCATGTCTCCAGGGACTCTGTGATAGAGAGCTTTAATATGGAGATTCCTCTCACAGATGCATTTCAAGTAAATACAAGTTGGGATAGACATTGACGCAAGTTACTCAGCAGGAGACATGCAGAATGTGCAAGTCTTTGTGTCTGTGCAGGTGACAGGGTTGTTTTTATATGTGATGTTGTGGGCCGACCGTAAGCATATGGTTGCTCGGAAGTCTGTGTATTGTTTATACACACATGGGTGTGCGTGTGACAATGATTTCTTGTTTGCAGCTGACGTCTGGGTGCCAGTAAGATCTGTGCTGTGTTTTGTGCAGGTAGAGAGACCCCAGACTGTGTTGGAGTGAGATGCACTGACTCCTGGCAAACTGCAGCATTCCCTGTCATCCTCCGCTCTCCTTCGAGGCTTTGGCCAGTCATGCGGTTGCTACGGAAAATCCTCCTCCTTTTAGGCACTTGCCTTCATATGAGCTGCAAGTATCAGAGTAATGCCTTGGATATTCCACTTGAAGGTAAGTTGAATAAATGACTTTCTGTTCTATGTATTATTTCTGTAGTATTTTTCTTTTCTTTCTCTGTAGTTTCTTACTGGGTTTGATCAGATTTTCAGCACTGTTTCTGTTTAGTTGTTTGCCATTTACACAATTTGGCCTGTTTTCCATGCCCTCTGGGAGAAAAATGAGCTATGGAAGCCTTTTCCTACCTCAGATTAAAAAAATAAAAAGGAAATTGTGACTTCATTTCTTATTATTGCAACTTTATTTTTTAATTGCAACTTATTTCTTACTTCTCGCTATTGAGACTTATCTCACAAATGTGACTTTATATTTCACAATTGAGACTTTCTATCTCATAACTGCAAATTCATATCTCACAATTATGAACATTATGACTTCATATTTATATTAATTGCTAAATTTATCACACTTTAGACTTTTCTATATTTTCGTATCTCACGACTGCAGCTTCATATCTGACAAATGTGATTTCATTTCAGTTAAGACTTCACATCTCACAAATACGACTTCATACCACAACTGAGAATTCATATTTGTTATTTGCAATTTCATGCAATCACAATTAATATTTTTTATCCCATTTGCAACATCATGTCACACAGTTAAAATGTTTTCATTCATTTTCTTTATATCTCAGAAATGCTACTTCATATCTCAAAAATGCCTTTATATCTCACATTTATCTCATAATAATTAACGTATATCACAGTTGCGACTTCATATCCCACAATTGCGACTTTATATCTCAGAATTGCAAGTTGTTCATATTGCACAATCCCGAATTCATAACTCAATTGTTATTCCATATATAACAACAGTAACTTCATTTTCATATCAGTTGTGACTTTATATCTCAAATTGGTGACTTTATCAAAATTGTGATATATCTTACAATTGCAGCTTTCTCATAATTGCAACTTTATTTCTCATAATTTTAAGTTTATCTTGTAATTATGACTTTTTCTATCACAATGTGATATTATTATTATTATTATTATTATTATTATTTTACATCTATCACATAATTGTTTGTTTTATTTTTTACTCTGAGAGGGAAGCAGGCTTCCATATTGAGCACACTGTTCTTAAAACTAATCTGTTTGAAACTGGGTGTTTGTATGCAGGTTCACTCAAGCTGACAGCAGGTATAATTTATTGCTCGGGCTATGTATTTCACCGTTTCCAAGGAAACCAGATAAAAGTGTATTTTGTTGCTGTTAAATTATTCACCATATATCTTTAGGGCCTGAAAGATATCTTACAGGAACACAGAACTGCTCTCTTTTCTGTTCTACTTTTATTTAGTCAATCATGGACCTGGATTCAATTGTTTGATGACAATAAATGATTTGTTAGCAGTTCAAATTAAATCATATCTATATGGTTCTAACAAATCCCTGCACGTTTGTTTCTCTGTGTTCGTCCTGCTGCGGTGGATTTGTTAGTTTTAGCACACATGAACAGTAAGTTTAATGCCAAGCCATCCATAGAACTAGTAACTTCATCCATAGAGTCCATTATCATCCACCAACCATCAGATTTCTTTTGAAAATCATGCATAAATGCAGAGATTTGCTCTTTTGTTGGGGACATTTAGAATGAAGTAGCTACTGCCTTCATACTATGGTATTAGATGGGGATACCATGGTACTTCATAATTATCATATCCATGTTCCTTGATGGTATTTGGATACCATGGTACTAGTATGGTACATCCTGAAATGTATTTTTTTTTTATCATGAAATTATATTTAAAAAATTGTGTACTTTTTGTAAACACAGTCTAATTCAAATGAGTTATTTTTCATAGACAGATACAAATTAAACACTGTTTTGTTGTTGTGGTTAATAGAGTAGACATGTTAACCTGAATGTTCCCTCAAATCAAAGCATTTAGATGATTTTAGAGTGTTTTTTGTGCATAGTGGACGACCTACAACATCTGAGCGAGCAAACCACTTTACATTTGACAAATTGTAACTAAATACCATCACTCCATCATGATTTTGATAATGCATATCCAATTTTACACTCAAGCTGTATTAGCCATTAGTTTCTTTCTGTTCTAAACCACAAACAAACTCTCATTGACCGGACCATTTGCCATTGCCTGATAACAACTCACTCTTTGGCCAACCACACAATCAATGATTCAATATCTAATTATGTTCTCCAACAAATATGTTGTTTATCTTTAGTCTTGTATGCATTGATCAAAACAGTTGACCTGATTGAGGAAAATCATTACAATTGAACCAAAGCCATTTCACATCACCATTTGCTGCGTGCAGGTTGCATGCTACCATTTTTCCTCTACAGTCTACTGAGCTCTTCCTCTCTGGCTATTTCTTTATCTAGTGGAGCAGCTGCCCACAATTACAGAGCACTCACCTGCCTCTCTGATCGCCTTCCCTTTCGAAGAGAGCTTTCCTATGAAGTGTGAGGCCACAGGAAACCCTGGACTGGAGTAAGCAATATACACACACAAATACGCTACTATTCAGTAGTTTAGTGCATTTGAAAGTCTCTCCAAGGCTATGTTAATTTGATCAAAAATACAGTAAAAATAATAATATTACTGTATTTTGCGCTATTTGTTTTCGACTTTAATATATTCTAAAATTGTATTTCTGTGATGGCAAAGCTGAATTTTCAGCAGCCATGCTCCAGTCTTCAGTATAACATGATCTGACACTCAAGAAGAATTGTATTAATATCAGTGTTGAAAATGGTTGTGCTGCTTAATATTTTGGTGGAAAACATGATTTATTTCAGGATTTTTTAGGGATTCTTTGATGACTAGAAAGTTCAAAAGAACAGAATTTGTATTTCAATTTCTATACATTTTGAATTTCTTTAACAAACAGTTCTGTTTTTCCAGCCTCAATCTTATTATAAAAAATTCATTAATTTGTTCCAAACTGATCAAATTGGATCAGATTCAATCATGAAATCCAGAAAATTTCCGGAAACTTTCCATGGGAACTTCGTCTGGGGAATTTTGGAAATATTCCAAGTTTGAAACCAGGAATTTACGGAAATTTTTGGGAATTTATGGGAATTAATTGGAAATTTTGGGAAATTTATAAAATTATCATATACAAATAAATATAAACATTTTGTTTGATCATAGGCTCACATGCATGCAAACTAATACACATTTTAAAAATGAATTTTTTTTTTTTTTTGGGGGGGGGGGAGGATCTGTCATGCTTTTTTCAGGATTTTTTTGATGAATGAAAACTTGTGAACAGTGTTTATTCAAAATAGAAATATTTTCTAACAATATAAGTCTTTACTATTACTTTTTATTAATTTAACACATCCTTGTTGAACAAAAGTATTAATTTATTTAAAAAAACAGAAAAGATACTGACCCCAAACTTTTGAATGGTAGTGTATTGTTAAAAATGGATTTTTATTTTAAATAAACGCTGTTCTTTTTTAAAAAACTCTTTATTCATCAAAGAATCCTGAAAAAAGAATAATTTCCAGTTTATTCCCATTAATTCCTATTGAATCCCGTATATTCCCGTTAATTCCCATGGAAAGTTTCCAATCTTGAAAATTCCCGGAATTTTGCAACCCTAATCATATGGTATGTAATCATAATAAATGCATCTTCAGCTTGAAGTCATCTTATCATTTGTCTTATTTTACTAATTACTTGCTTGTGCCAGTTTTGCATCGAAAACTAGACCAGAGATGGAGGGAACGACCTTCAGGAACGACCGCAAGAGCATCATCATAGTGCTTCCATGCTGGTTGATCAGCATCACCAGCTATTTCTGTGGGTGAACAGTGCAGCTGTGCTAGATCAGCACCAAACCAGCATGGAAATTCATCAGGGTAGCTAGATTATGGGTAGAACAGTTCTTAATATATGAAAAAAAAAAAAAAACATCAGAAACACCCCACTGTCATTTCAAAGCACGTTTCAAAGCCTTGTCTGACTATTTGATGTCGTTTTTAAATGTGAAAACCTGAACGTGGAAATCCTCTTTGCATGCTTGTGTTGTTTTCATCATATTTCAAAGGACACACGCTGAGTGATATGTCATTTAATTACTGATCATCTCTGTTTAATTATTTTTTCAGATTCAGGTGGACAAAGAATGGTCAAGACTTTGATCCTTATCAGGACCTCAGATTGATAACATTAGATGATTCCGGAACATTCATCATTCCCAATAATGGGAATCTGACAGAATTCCAGGGCAATTATCGCTGCTTTGCAACCAACAAGTTAGGAACGGCCATGTCAGAAGAGATTGAATTCGTTGTTCCGAGTAAGTAATGTATAACTTTGTGCTGTATGCTCCGTAACGACTCTTTCGGAATGATTTAGAGAGCAGTGTCCAATAAAACAACCGCTCTGGTCCGCTACAAACCCTGGAGCGTTTCTTTCCCTTTCATCACAGTGTGTATGGACCGTGAGGAGAGGGCTGATGAAAAATGAGTTTTCTCCTCTCTCTCCATCATTTTTCGACGTCACATTTCTCATTGTGTTCTGAAATACACCACATAAATCTCCCCAGATGTAACCAGAGCAAAGAGTCATCAGTTACCAAACAAGACCAGTTTTCAATCACTCAGTTGACACGTACAGTTTCAGCAGCAGAGTGATGTGATATTGGCAGATTTTTGGGAAATTGGAACAACTAATCTTTCCAGGAATGCCTTTAGAAGGGAAAGTACTGCCACCTAATGGTGATTTAATTTATAAAAATGGAATATAATGGTATGTATCGATTCATTTTGCTTGTTGATTTCTGCAGATGTTCCAAAGTTCCCTAAAGAGATCATCGATCCGATTGAGGTTATGGAAGGTCAGTCAGTCATTCTGGAGTGCAACCCACCTAAAGGAATCCCCCCGCTGGAAATCTACTGGATGACAATACGTAAGTGCCCGCCCACAGTCTGCCCACAGTGCATTCAGTGATCATCTAATCAATATTGCACAGTTAAAATGATTGACTGGCTTCTACAGTACTTCTACAGAGTAGGGTGGGTTTTTAATAACCCACCTGGAAACAATTGTTTATGAATATTTTTATATTATTAATTTAATTGTTCATTAAAATATATATTAAAATAAATAATTACAATAATATTTATTAATTTAATGCTATAATATTTAAATAATTTATTACTTTTGAACAGACAAATGTGTGTAAGAGTGGAAAAACTGGCTATGTGACACTAAAGATACTTTAAGATTAAAAAAGCTTTCCCACGTGAAAGATGTTTCGAATATATGACATGAAATGTTATTTGCAATGCAGAAAGACAGATTTGAATGTGTTAGGAGTTTTATACTCGTGAAGTTATGTTAGAGCTTCTGAGCACAATAAGCTTAGTTTAGTGCTTCTGTGAACAGTAACACTATGTTAGTGCAGCTAAGCAAATGAAGAGAATGCAAGCCCACATATGCTGAAAACCTTCTTTCCCTGTAAAAGAAAGTTGATTTATGCAATGTTAATAATGTTACAAATTATATTACTTATTTAAAGGAATAGTTCACCCAAAACTGTCTGAAAATTTACTCACCCTAGGCCATCCAAGATGTAAATGAGTTTGTTTCTTCATCTGAGCAGATTTAGAGAAATTAAGCATTACATCACTTGTTCACCAATGGACCCTCTGCATTGAATGGGTGCCGTCAGAATGAGAGTCCAAACAGCAGATAATAATCCACACGATACCATTGTTTACAGCTTCACGAGATATTAACTGGCGGACTGGAGTCATTTGCATTACTTGTGGATTATTGTGATGTTTCTATCAGTTGATGGACGTTCATTCTGATGGCACCCATTCACTGCAGAGGATCCATTTGTGAGCAAGAGATGTAATGCCAAATTTCACTAAATCTGTTCATCTACATTTTGGATGGCCTAAGGGTGAGCAAATTTTTGGGTGAACTATTCTTTAAATTGTCCACATCTATTAATGCTCATTAAAGTAATCATATTATTACTCTAATGTCATTGTTACTTAGCTAAAAGTGTTATAAGCTTCATTAGATTTTTTTTTCTTTGAACATCACAGGTCTACAGCACATCGAGCAGGACGAGAGAGTATCAGTTGGTCTGAACGGGAACCTGTACTTCTCAAACGCCATCAAGACGGACAGTCGCAGAGATTACTGCTGCTTTGCTGCCTTCCCCCGCATACGAACCATCGTCCAGAAAACCGCCATGTCTGTCGTGGTCAAAAGCAGTACGTTAAAATACTCCTCTTTAAGAGTTTGATTGCATAGCATGATCATTTCTTTACATGGCCAGCATCAATTTCAAACATGTCGGTCATGTGCATCTGATACACCCCCCCAGTTTCTCATGTAGTCAATCTCCAAGCACTTGCTGGACTTCAGCAAATCAGCTTGGAAGATATCAATGCTTCCCGTACTTTCATAATACTTCCTGCGAAGACTTGTTTGTGTATTTCATGTCCATATTATCTATTGTTTTTGCATTTGCCACACATATTTTATTTGTCTCCATTTCTTCATCCAAGACAAGTTACTGAAGGACTCAGACTCTGGTAGCGGCAGAGGTTACGGTGAGTGACATTCATTAGGGATGCTACATGGGCGTAGAGCAGCTTCTTTGTTTTTAATTAGTTTTGATTAATTATCTCATTCCATGTCATGTCATACTTGCCTACTCTTTAGCCTAGATTTGAAAATCTCAAAGGTTTTCTGTAATCAATGGGAATAATTCATAGGTTCATCCATGACTCATTCTCTATACTTGTTTTTTTTTTTTTTCTGTTAAAACATTTTTCATGAGTAATTTATTAATGCAAAACAGTGTTTTTGCAGTTCTTTTTGGTGATGCTACTGGTGTAGTAATTAAAGCATTTAAATCACCACAACTGAGACAACTTGACAACTATATTATATTATATTCTATTATATTATATTATATTATATTATATTATATTATATTATTTTTCATGCATATTTATATATGTCATCTTTTATCTGTTCTAAAGCAAACTCTCTCTTGGAGAGGAAGCCCAGTCTACTGACGCCCACAGCAAAGGAGTCACATACATATCTGATGAAAGGCGAAGATCTTCAGTTGGAGTGTATTGCAGAGGGCTTGTAAGTGTCATTGTCTAATTCATTTTATTAATTCAGTTAATTTGTTAATCTAATTAAGAGCTTGGCATTCGTTTCAGTTATACCACTTGAAATGCTTTTGAAATCTAGTAGGAATGTTTAAAAAGGTTATTTTGTAAAAAAAAATTTAAAAAAATGCAATTAAGATCATTTAGATGGATGCATCAAAATACTTATTATATAAATGATTGAATACTTCATGTCTGTTTGAACACAAAACGCTATTATTAGACTTTAAAATGTTTTGATTGTTTCTGTCTTTCAGCCCCACACCAAAAGTGGAGTGGGTTAAAATAGGCTTCCACGAGCTTCCAGAAAGAGCCGAGGTGGAGAGTCATGGGAAGTTGCTTACTGTAGAGATGGTGAATGAGGAGGATGAAGGGAAATATATGTGCAGAGCCAAAAATCCCCATGGAGAGGTTGTGCATTATTTTCATGTTACAGTAGAGGGTGAGTCATATTATTGATCACATTAATCTCATAATATAACCACAGTAAATGCGCCAGTGTTGGTTTATAAATGGTTTCAATATCATGTCTGTATTAAAGACACTCTTTGTAGTAAAAGAGCGCCATCTTCTGTCCAAATACAAAGTATGCATGATTAGGACAACTAGAAATAGAGTCCTAACATAATACAAGGATACAGTGATAATTTTGGGTATGATAAATGATCATTTTCAGGTTATTAAGAGAACAATTATGCATGCATATATCAGATTACTGTTCACAACTGATAACCTTATATTTAGTGTTTCTGTATTTTCATTACATATAGTGTCTGTATTTTTCCAATACAGACCTTAGTTAGAGTAAATGCCATATTGAATTTAACACAGAAAAAACGAGACTGTGAGGGATAGATATATCTATATTTTCAAGCAACAAGAAAGGTCAGGCCACACGACTTCTCGACTTTTAACAACTCTTTGTGTTCAAACATCAGTGACTATTAGGAAATATCTAACCACTGAATGCCACAATTGACTAATCAAATTATGTCATGTGATTCTTCTGCATGAACAGAGCCTCCTGAATTTGAGATTGAACCTCAAAGTCAATTGGTGACAATTGGAGCTGATGTGGTGATCAAGTGTGTTGTGAAAGGAAATCCTCAACCTAGCGTTGCATGGAGGGTCAATGGCCAACCTCTGAACGGTAAACATTCCTAATTACTGAACCTTTCATTAACAATATAAAATGGCCCGGCAAGCATTGTACTGTGTAATGTACCAATGTTTGTTAATGAAAACTATAATTGTCACCACTTTTTTTGTTTTATGTACATGGGTGTAATTGCATTTAAATAATCAATTTCCTTATGATGATAATTTTACAGTAATAGTTTTTATAAAGATATCCTGCCATACTGTACTTTAACTAATCATTTAACCCACATTTTCAGATGTCCCAACATCCAATAGGAAAGTCTTAAAAGATGGCACCATTTCCATCCACAACGCAAAGCCTGAAAACAGCGCTGTTTACCAGTGTGAGGCCACAAACAGACACGGCACCATCCTAGTCAATGCCAACATCATGATTATGAGTAAGTAAACTGTACACGGCTTTAACTATTCGCATTCAAATGAAATATGGTGTCTTCCTTGTTTGAGATGAGCTATAATCTACTATTGTGATTGCATTCAATAATACACAGATCTGCATGTTGAAAAGAAATTTCTGTTGATATGCAAAAAAAGACTTGATATTATTAATTTGATGGTGCAAAGTTAAAAATGATCAATAAAGTCTTTCCATTGTGTTCTTTTTTTCACAAAATCATGTTTGGTGATTAAAGGATAAGATAAGACTTCACCTTACAAACGGCTGTCAAGAGCCAAAAAATAAATAATTAAATAAATACAATACAATTCAATTATGAGAAAGTGTAACATGCTAGAACAAAACGTGATTTTTGGAATCGGCATCCCAAAATGAGTAAGAGACAAGTATTGACTTTTATTCAGGAAATATGCTTTAAGGTGGTGTTATCGTTTGCTTGTAGAGATGTTTTGTTCCATGCTTAAATGCAGTTTATAGTACAAAAAAAAAAATTAGGCTCAGCCTCCATCCATTTAAGAGATGCCCCTTGCATTATTCATTTTAGAAGTGCCTACGTATGGGATATTCATGGTTTCATTCACTCTAGGCCCAAAAAAAAAATCACATAAAAACACCACGGTGTTGCTTGGCTGTGAACAAGCATCTGTTTTTTTGTTAGTGTGGACAGAGCCATAAGCTGAGGTGTGATATGGACAGTGGACGGCCCTTGGGTTTGTTCAGAGAGCGTAAGGTCCTCATGATAGTACACAGGCTTTAGGGTGGAGCTCTTCTGTCAGTTCTGATCTCCAGACACACTCTCCCTCAGGCAGCCAGACGCTTTTATGTGCGAACAATTTCGCCTTCCTCCATTCATATTCAGTTGCGAGAACCAAAGCATGTGTTGCTTTCATCTGGGAGATAAAATAAGCTGCTAAGGATCCTCACTTTAAAAAAAAATATGAAAAGGGAAAATGAAATTAAATAAAGAAGAAGCAGAAAAACATATCTCAACTCTCTCCCTCTCAAACCCGCTTACCTCCCCTGATAGAGCAGGAAGCTGCTTTTCCAAGGACAAGGACTTTTTTTTACTAAACTGATAACAATGTGCATCACAAGAAAAGAGATAAAGAGACTAATCCAATCGTGTTTTGTCATGTTTAATGGTGCAATGCTGATAACTCTCTCCCCAGACATCCAGCCCCTGATTTTAACAGAAAACAATCTGCAATATATGGCAGTGGAGGGGAAAGGTGTGGTCATGCACTGTAAGGTCTTCAGCTCACCAGCATCCAGTATAACATGGTGAGTAGAGTATTTGCACAGGCCAGCAGAGGGCAGCACAGTTCTAGAGGCGTTAGTGCTGCAGTGATAGAGTGTCTTGCATGTGGTTTCGCGCTAGTGAAGCAGTTTACTCAAGGGTGGGCCCTCAGGCTGTGTTCAGCACTGTGATAATGAGGTAAACTACTCATGTGGATCTGTAAGTATGCTACTGTTAAGTTAAAGCAGTAACAGCAGAAGTGTTGCCTGTGGTGGCATGTTAGAGAAAGCAAACAGAGCATTTTATTGAATTCATAAAATGTACACTATGGTTTCAAAGTTTGGGGTTGGCAATATTTTTAATGTTTGTAAAAGAGCTCTTATGCTCATTAAGGCATCAATATATTTTTTAAAATATTCTTACAATTAAAATACGTTTTCTACTTTAATGTAATTTATTCCAAGCTGTATGTTCAGCATATCTGATTTAGTGGAAACCATTTTTTTTTCAGTCCAAAAAACACCATTTATTTGAAATAGAAATCTTTTGCAATTATATAAATATCTTTACTGTCACTTTTGAACGATTGAAAGTGTCCTTGCTGAGTTAAAGTATTATTTATTTATTTATTTGTTTAAAATCTTATGGAGCTTAAACTTTTGAACAGTAGTATTTCTAAAAATAAAATTAATGTTTTATTTTAAAAGTTCTGTTCAGAGTGAAATCTATTAAATAATGTATGTTTTTTGTCCTGTGAGACTTATATTTTAGTACAAAGTTGCAAAAAAATACGTGCAAACACTGAAGATGAAAAAAAGACAACAACAAAAAAAGCGAATGCAAAGGAAGAGCAACATTTTGGTCACCTTTTTTAGTGCTAATTAGGCACTGTTATTTATTTATTTATTTTAGTTATTTTTTGCAGGGCAAAAAAAAAAGTTTTTTCCAACTTTTTGTCTATTTGGATTATTGTGGTTTACAGGCTTTTAGGTGCAGTGAGTTTTTTTTTTTTTCCCTGAGATTTTAGAAAGACAGGGGAACACTATTATTCACACAGTTAGTGCTGTTTTCTGAAAATGACCCAGTTGGTTTATGGTTGCACAGGAGTAAAGCTGACAGTGCCAATGCAGTGGAAGGAGAAAGGTTTTCTGTTCATAAGAATGGTTCGCTGGAGATCCACAACATAATGAAAGAGGACATGGGGGAGTATTCTTGTTTTGCTCAAAACACTGAGGGCAAAGTTGCCATTGCCGCAACACTTGAAGTCAAAGGTAAGAGAAACATATACTCTTGTAAATCAATCAAGTTCAAGGGGTTTACTAGATTCAAAAATCAATCAAATTAAGTTAATCCATATAATCCAAAATGAGTTTTGCTTTCCTTGTCAGATCCCACCAGAATAGTCGATCCTCCACGTGATTTGCGGGTTTTGGCCGGAACCACTATCCAGTTTTCATGCCAGGCAGAGTTCGATCCCTCCATCGGTGATGACTTTGAGATTCTCTGGGAAAAAGATGGCATGGCCCTCAACGGCAGTGAGAACGCACGGTAAAATACAACAGGATGTCATTCTTTTACAGTAGCGAATATCAGAGCTATCTAATCAGTGTCTTTGCTGGTGTCTGTAGATATATCCTGAACGATGGAGTGCTTGAAATCATTAATGTGAGCTTTGGAGACCAGGGCTTTTATGTCTGTGTGGCCAGAACACCAGTCGATCAGGACGTGGCGGTTGCACAGCTTTCAGTTGTGGGTGAGTTATGTGATTTTGGTCTACACATTTTAGGAAAGTAAAGATGGACAGAAGTTTTGAGGGCTGAATTGGGTTCAGCACACGACGCAGGCGGGATTCTGCTACCTGCTGCAGCACGGCTGGAATTATACCCTTAATAAGACAGCACCATGTAGTATTTGTACAAATGAACTAGCTGGAGACATGACCTGGCAGGTAGTGCATGAGCTCTGACATGTTTGAAACCAGCTGGAGTCATTTCCCAGACCCAACTTCCCTCTTCTCCCATTCATTTCCTTCTTTTCTCCCGCTGTCTCCAAAATATCTATAAAATGGCAAAAAAAACAAAAAAAAGCAACTATATCATGTAATGAATCTGATTGAACTCGAGATGCTTGATCAATTGACAGCCCTAAATAAAACTTATTGTTTTCTTAGATGTTCCTGATCCACCAGAGGATGTGATCCTTTCCGAACATAATGGCAGAAGTGTGAAACTGCAGTGGATTCCAGGAGATGACCATAACAGCTCCATTACTGGTAACATAGTCATAACACTCATATTGTCCATATACTGTATTACTAAATTTGGATACACTACGTACGGATTATAGACAAGGACTTGAAATAAATGATATATTATATAAATGACTCAACATAAAAGTTTATGGTTGGTAATTTTTTTTAGGTTTATGAAGTCTCTTATGCTCACCAAGGATGCATTTTTATCACTGTAAAAACAATTACAATTTAAAATAACTCTTTTCTATTTTAATATAGTTTAAAATTGAATTTATTCCTGTGATAGCAAAGCTAAGTTTTCATCAGCCATTACTTCAGTCTTCAGTGTCACATCATGTATTAGAAATTATTCTAATATGTTGATTTGATGCTCAAGAAACATATTTTATAATTTCAATGATAAAAACATTTGTGGTGCTTTTTTAATTTTTTCCCCAGGATTCTTTGATGAACAGAAAGTTCAAAAGAAAATATTTTATTTGAAATTGAAACCTTTTACGATATTATAAATGTCTGTTACTTTCACTTTTTAAGTGAATGCATTATTGCTGAATAAAAGTATTAATTACTTTAAAAAAAGTCTTAACTGACCCCAAACTTTTGAAATGGTAGTGTAAAATGTCATTAAAATTATATGTAAATTTGGGGCGTTACAAAGTATTACACAAAATGAATATCACACAGCTGCACTGGGATGCAGTTTATGGACAGATTAATTTTGCTCACGCACTATAAAAGATTGGAAATGCACAGTTGTTACTATTTTGTTACTGTTACTGGTCTGTTTTCTATCTGATTTACCATTCAACAAAAATGTTCATTTAGGTTTTAACCTAAAGTAGTCTGTTTGAGTCAGTCAATTTAAAGAATATTTCCTGACAAAATCCAGTTAATTAAAATGTTGTGCATGTATTGACTCCAGTTCTAATTTTAAACCTTGTGCAGAGTTTGTTATAGAGTTTGAGGAAAGCCAACATGAGCCGGGCAGCTGGAGGGAGATGATGAGAGTACCGGGAAACCATCACTCCGCTCTGCTGAAGCTTCACAGTCACGTGGACTACCGATTTAGAGTCTATGCCATCAATGAGGTGGGAAGAGGTCGGCCAAGCCAGGCCACTGAAAGATACAAAACTCCAGCATCAGGTATCTATGAGCTTTCCTACTGTTTCTCCTAACCATGCCGCCTTTACAGATAGCAGTGAGGCCAACTTCATCGCCTACTGAACTTTAAAATATTCAAACTTGTGAGATAATTGATTTTCCCTGTCGTTTAAGCTCCAGTCTAAAGTGCATATTTCACAGGCCATTTTTCTTTCTTCCACTAACAATTTCACCTCCAACAAAATCCATATTTCTGCTCTTTCCAAAGCACCCGACAAGAACCCAGAAAATATCAAGATCGAAGGTCATTTGCCCCATGAAATGGATATCAACTGGGAGGTACGATGCTAAACGTTCAATTCCAGTAGTCTTCGGGAATATCTAAAGTTCAAAGCACTGGAAGGGCTGCACAGATAAAGAAGTGCTCTCAAATACTGAATTTCATTTAGTTCTCAGAGGGGGAGAGAAAACTAACAGTGTCAGTTGTTAGGTTCCAATTATCGATAAGCGTATTCCCCAAGATAGGAGTTTTTGCATAGCAAAACACAGCTATCTCTATCGCCGTGCTGTTGGGAAAGTTACAAAGCCCTGCTGAAATGGATCTCTCTGGACACAGGTTCCCATCAAAAGGAGCCCAGAGTGAGTCTTTGATTGAAAAGTAAAAGGAACGGGATACATAAATTTAGATTTTCACATAAAGGTAAAAATATTTTACAGTGTCTGAGCTATTACTTGGCCACCTTTTCATGCTAATACGAGGAATCTCATTGTTAATGGTGAATATTAGTGAATAATTGCATTTTGTTCGGTCTTTTGCTGCAAGGTGATTGTAAAAGCATAGTTAGCTGTTAGAGCTTTGCTAATAGAAGTCAGTTGTTATAATGTTTGACATCATGAAAAATCGCTGACAGTTAACCAGGTATATCAGCACTGAACATTCTCCAGAAGTTTCCACAATAATAGACCTGCATGGAAAAAAAATGAATTATAAAATCAATTAATTATATATTAATAATAATAATAATAATAAAAAAACAGAAAATAGTGAGAAATCAAAATTTTGGGGAATGTTAAGTACATATTAAGGTAGGAAATGCTTCTTGAGCAAAATCCGCATATTGAATATGATTTCTGAAAGTTCGTCTAATGCTAAAGACTGGAGTAATGGCTGCTGAAAATTCAACTTTGCCATCACTGGAATAAATTACATTTTAAAATGTATTAAAGTGGAAGAAAATGAATTATAAAATCAATTAATTATATAATAATAATAATAATAATAATAATAATAAAAAAACTGAAAATAGTGAGAAATCAAATTTTTGGGGAATGTTAAGCACATATTAAGGTAGGAAATGCTTCTTGAGCAAAATCCGCATATTGAATATGATTTCTGAAAGTTCGTCTAATGCTAAAGACTGGAGTAATGGCTGCTGAAAATTCAACTTTGCCATCACTGGAATAAATTACATTTTAAAATGTATTAAAGTGGAAGTTATTATTTTAAATTGTAATAATATTTCATTACAGTTTTTACTCCACTTTGATCAAACAAGAGACTTCTGAGATTTAAAAAAAAATCTTACCAACCTCAGACTTTTGAAAGGTAATTTATTATTTCACATGATTGTTTCAGACACATCTAAGAAAACAAAGCATGAATATACAGTTCCATTTGCCGGTATCTCAGTAGCTAATTTGCTACTAACTATAATAGTCTAAATAGTCTAAATGTAAGTTTTGATTTCTGCCATTTTTTGTGTGCAATATTCAGCATACGGTCTGTGAGCATGCCCTCTGAGGCTGAGACAATAAAAACACAAAGTGTTTGAGAACTAAATGCTATTTCCTTTGATTTACTGTTTCCTGTCAACTTACTGAGCTCTTTCGTTCTCCTGTCACAGCCACTGTCACCTATTGAACACAACGGGCCTGGTCTGGAGTACAAAGTAAGCTACAGAAGACAAGGCACCGGAGAGGACTGGACGGAGCACATGGTGAAGAGGCACTCATTTCTGGTTAAAAACACCCCAACGTTCGTCCTTTACGAGATCAAAATTCAGACCAAGAACCACGTGGGCTGGGGTCCGGACCCCAAAATAATAACAGCGTACTCAGGAGAGGATTGTAAGTAGGAAGAACCTCTATTGTGTCTGAGCTGTGGAGATGAGCATGCATTCAAATAAGCCAATGCCATTGACATTTCACTCACTGTCAACGCACTGTGCATGTTTACCTTTGAGAGCATACAAAGCAGGTGAAGATTTTGAAAGACGTATCTTATTTTTTTCTAACCTTTTCTTTGTCTGTAAGGGTCTTGTTGCATTGCAAATAAGCATTGCCTGTAAAAGGAAACTATCAGGAGAAAGGAGAATATCAACAAACCTAGAGGGCAGAGAACACTGATGAAATACCATCTTGCCTTTACACAATATCCAAACAGTTGCGCTGATATGCCGATTTGTTTTGCCTTATTGAGGATATTAAATTGCACAAGGGGGAACGATTTCCTCACTCAGAGTCTTTGTAGACTAACAAATGAAATGTTATCATGGCTATGAGCTATTTACATTTGTGGCTATAATTATTCTCTTGCCTTCAGTTTTCTTTTGGAGTTGCCCTCTCGATGTTATCTCAGGTCACTACATATCTGTGCAGTACGATTAGTTTAGTCCCCCTTTCTCTCTCAGTCTCTCCCTCTTTTTTTAATTCTTTCTTAACTAGCTAAAACTAGCGAATGATAAATTGCGGTTTTGCACATGCAGCTTTAAATCTGAGCAAGCTGATGGAATGAAAGTATGATTCATTCTAGTGAATCAGTTCATTTGGACAGTTAATGTACAGTAAATGACCACATTCATAAAATGAATCACCTGTCTGAATCCCTGTATGGCAGAGTTTTATCGTTTCCGATTCCTTAATTGTTCTGTTAACAATTCTGGTTGCACTTTAGAATAGGGAACACACATTCACTATTAATTAAGAGTTTTAAGGGATCTAAAATATGGTCATGCTTTATAAGTACTAATAAAAAGTCAGTATGCTGGTAATATGCATGCTAATAAGCAACTAGTTTATAATGAGAATTGGTCCTTAAAATAAAGTGTCACCACAATTCTTTTAATACCTTTAAAGGGATAGTCCACAAAAAAAGAAAGAAAATTCTGTCTACAGAAATCCAGACTATTGGTATGATATAAAAAGGTAAAATTTATGAATCATAACATGCAAATTTTTTAAACAAAACAACATAAATATTACTCTAAAGTTATTTATGGACAAAAAATATTGCTTCCATCATATAGCTAGCTACTTTTTCAAAAGAAAAGCTTAATATAATTATGTTTCATTTATATGTAGCTTAGCTTGGCAAGGTAGATTTTCAGTGTTGCTTCTCCAACACTGGTGTTTAGGTTTTATTCCATTATAATCAAATCTCTTCCCATTAGCAAGTGTCATATATGGTGTCTGTGAGATTGTGAATGTGATATGTTGTTTATATAGATTACTTAGATTTGTGTATGGTAAATCACTGTTGTGTAGCCAATTTGCCAAGTGTTTGATAACGAAATGTAGCTACAAAGCATAAAAACAATATGATAGTCCATAACTCCACATACACAACTATTACACCCGCCTCAGTTTTTCCCATGATTACCCTCAAAATTACACCACATTTCTTGGTCTCATTTCATGGATATAGCTGAATCTAATTCACTGGCATTATCTTGATGTAGGAACAGTGTAATTTGAAAGCAGCTTTATAGAGCTATTTGTAATATTTCATTTGCATGTGATTCGTCCATAGTCCCCTCGGCTGCTCCAGAGGATGTAGCCGTAGACGTGATGAACAACACCATGATGAAGGTCAGATGGGAGCATGTTCACAAGGACAAACTCAATGGACATCTGGGGGGCTACAGGGTAATTCCACACCAACATGTGTTTTGCTTTTTAGCCATGCGTGGTTTAAAGGCCAGTGACCCCTTTTTTGACCTTGAACTCATCTTGTTTCCCAGCAAGCTGTCAAAGCTTTCCACATGTATTAAACTGTGGTGTTGTTTTACTCATCAGCTGTATTTCACTACCTATGGACGAATCTAATCTCTTGTATTTATAGATAAGCTATTGGAGGCTTCGTAGTCTGCTGGACTCAAAGAAAACACATGGCGACAAGCACACATTGACATTCTCAGGCGAGAGGAACCATGCGGTGGTCACAGGGCTTAGGCCGTTCTCTGAATTCAGCCTCATTGTCATGGCCTTTAACAGCAGAGGAAACGGGCCTGGCAGTCATCCGGTCAGCTTCAAAACACCTGAGGGAGGTGAGTGAGGAGAGGATGTGTGTGAACACTTGAGCTAAACATAATACATTTGGTTCTGTGAGGTTAAGGCTTTTGCAGTTTTCCCCTGATTTGCAGTCAGGATGAGTAGATGCTAGCTGATGAAAGTCAGAGCCAGTCTGCAGGTTTTGGGCAGTTGGATTTGACAGATTTCATAGAAAATCGCATCATGTACTTCGGGCACAGACTCAGATTTTTTTAGCTTCAGACTATCTGTCCAGTCAGAGGATATCAAACACATTTGTTTTTTGAGGCGATTTTAGAACACACATTCTTTCCATTTGTCATGTTTCTGTGAGTTTATTGTTTTTGAAAATTCTAGTAGTATGTAATCCACAGTCATTATACAGTATGATGCCAAGTTGTACTATGTAACCATTTCCAACGTTGACAAGTGTATGATGCCTAATGTTATTTGTAAAATATGTTCCGATTTAAACATTTGTGTAGTGTGTTCCAGCCTTTAGTTTACGTAAAAATACATGTACTATGTCCCAATTTGCATACTATAATGCTAAATAGTATTCAAAATTACAATTATTGTGTCCTAAATCATAGTATGTTGCAAATCTGTGCACACGCTAATGACTAGTATTGCCCACAACCCATTACACATTGGACAAAAATTTGATTATAACTACAAATAAGAATAAAAAGTGTTCAAAAACTACAAACATGGCATATGTGCGAGACCTATAGTTAAGTAGAAATATTTAAATAAAGGGGTTTGAGTAATGAAAAAAATATTTATTTCGTTTATCTGCATCTGCAACAACATTGCGAACATTTATAAAGATACGTTTGGTCATTAACTTGTGTCATGCACGTTACTGACTGCCAGATCAACATGCTACTTAATTTTTCTCCAATATGGTAGGAAATTAAATGAAATTAAATATGGAAGATGTTGACTGTGACAAGATGATGACAGGGCAGTTTAAATGGTGACAGGATGCATGTAACGACAGTGCGTTCTGTTAAAGACACAATTATCATGAAGTAGTATGTCCCAAAGGTTGCCTGCTCTTCTGCTACACACTCAAAGGTGTTTTTTTTTCTTTACAAAAAGAGTACATACTTTTAGGGCATACGTATAAGTATGTGAATTTGGATGCAGAAGTTGGTTGTGGTTTGTCATGTGACCATTCTAGTGACAGCTAATTTGAATATTTGGAAATGCAAATGAGATGTGAGGCTTTTGATATAGGGGAAGATTTCACAGAAGAAATGATAGACCATTTTTGTGTGAAATGTTCCTTTAAATTATTAATATAACTGTCAACTCTTTGTTTCTTTCCCTACCTTTAGTTCCTGGTCAAGTAGCTGCTTTCAGTGTTACAAACATCCAGAAACACAAGGTCACCTTGACCTGGTCTCCTCCGGTTGATGCAAATGGAGTCATAATTGGCTTTATCCTCCAATATCAGCTAAGTATGTGAACATTGCATTTCCAATTTGTTCATAACCCTCACTATAAACGTCTGCATCTTGCTGTGAGGGTTATGCGCTGGGGTTTGAGTAAACAGCTCTTATTACTGATATTCATTTCTGACGTGGCCCATGACACAGCGGCATTACTGGTCATTACAGCGATTCTACAGTGAAACCACAAACCACTAGATTTGCATTGAAGGTTTTTAGGACTCTGTTCATGTCACTTAAAGGGCCAGACTACAGAGCATAAAAAAGCTATTGCCCTGTGTCAACATGTTCCCTGTGATGCAGATGCGGATTTGGACATACAAAAACAGCAAAGTGCTCTTTGATGGTTTATGTCTCATTACATCGAGTGATGCCTACGTCTCACCACTAGGAGATATTGTTGTACCACCTACCTTAGGGTTGGCAGCTGCATCTTAAATTCAACAGAGACTACAGTATTATGAAAATAACTGCACAGGACCTCAATAAGACACAGTTGTATATTTGCTAAATGATTTATGGAAAACAATTACTTTGACTTGTTAAAGTTGCCTCACTCAATTTGCTTATTTTTATTATACAGGTCCTGTTATATCGAACTGAAGGCACACTAGTGAATTAAACAGCTATTTACTGCATGTCATTAGAGTATGCTTTGGTTTTAATTAGGATTTACAGTGAGAAACACTGCTGATTACATAAACATAGTTGGTTAGCAATGTGCATCGTATTAATAGGTAAGTGATGAACTGTAGGGAAAAGCAAAACATTGTGAAGCATATCTGTAAATATCAGGGGATTTTTTTCAAGATATAGATTTTGATATTCAAAGTGTAATGATAAGATTAAGAATAATTACAGCCGACCACATAAAAACAACTTTTAGACCAATCAGAAGCCACTGTAAACCAGTAGCGTGCAAGCATCATCAGCATTCAAGCCTTGTTAATACGATGGCTACTACACTGAGTTAGTTTTAATTGGTATTAAAAAAAAAATAGTTAAAATAAAATTCTAAAAATTAGTGAAACAAGAAAGCAACTTCATGTAATATATATAAAAAAAAAAAAAGAAAAATAGAAAAATGATTGAAAAATCTTGTTTCGAAAGACATTTTAATAAAAAAAAAATAAATGAAAAATATGATTGCAGTATGTTCCTACTTAAAGTCAAATCAGTTAGACTACTGGGTGAACAACCACATGAAATTAATATTCATGCGCAAAGCTATTTTTTTATTTTTTACAATGTGCTATCCCACCACTTTCAGATTTGGTTATGCCCCTAGGGAAAATGTAAAAAAAAAAAATTGGTTTCTCTTTATTTTTCTTAGAAATATAAGGTCTGCTCGTTGTCTGGACCAGGAATTGCCAACGTTTTTTGTCACCCCTTTGACCTAAAAGATTTACTTGAAGTAACCCCTGAGATTTTAAATAAATATTTTAATGATTTGTTATCTTATGTCACTTAGTGGTCACATGACATGCAGGTAAACAAATAAAATATTTAAGTATTTTTCGTAAGCATTTTATTTTGATTTGATTTTAAATGTAAATGTGTGGTTTAATGAATTATTCACTTTCCGAAATCCCTGCAGTTCCCTCACAACCCTGGTCTACTCGATCCTGGCACATAGGTATTGCAAAGCGCTCATGACAAGACATTCGTGACCTGGTATACCATTGCGATCAAGCCGACCCGCTTTCTCGCACTGACCCTACGCTGTTCTACATGCATCGTATCACAACACCAGGCTGGGCACGTGCACCGCTCAACACGCAACCAGATCCCAGCAGGAGTGATGACGGAGCTGATTATGATGCATACAGTCTGGGAGGCCTAGTCAGCTAATTGTGTTTGATGCTGCTGCTGATCATTGAGGCCAAGTGTCAGGTTGTGTATTAAAAGAAGTGACGTTTTCATCAGGAGAGCTTGCTAGAACCATTGTGCTCCCTTTGAAGTGGGCTCATTGAAGTCCCCTTGAAGAAAGTGGTGTGTAAAATGCTGGCGAGAGAGCGCACAGCTGTACTCGTTGAATGGAAAATAGCAACTGGGATTAAAGAGCCACTGCACAGATGGCCCGCAGCCAGATCCAACTATGCCGAAATCGCACAGAGTTAACAATTCACACATTGCGAATTACTGGAAGATTCAGAAATAGTGTTTTTTTATTTATTTATTTTTGTTTGACAGACTTATTGGGAATTGTTTGAAGGAAAGGGGGACTCCAGAACATGTTGCAGTGCAGACCCAAACGTGTTTACACAACATAAGCATAATAGCTCAATAACACATCATTAGCACATGGATAAGAAATGATGTTTTAATTGGAAGTACCCAATTCGGTACACAAATGCTGCCTGATGACTAACAGCTACTTTCAAATGCACACATGCTTATGTGTGTGCATCATCTGTAAATAACGCTCGTCCCTTGCTGTGATGCGTGAAAGGTCAACTGCAGTTCTTGCCAGGGTTATTAATGCAAACAGAAGTGGTTTGTCACGAGTGAATGCAACAAAAAAAAAGAGAGAAAGAGAGAAAATCTAGTTTGTGTCAAAATATAAAAAAATTGTGTCTACATGCTATACTCAATTTAGAGATTTTGAGTTATTTTGCTACCATAACATGTCTTCAGACTAGTGGAAAGAAACCACTCAAAATACACATTTAAGTGTTTATTTTATTACACTTTGTCTATTTGCGATTTCAATTACAGTACATATCTTTAAAGGCTGTTTTCTCAAAATTTTAGTTTTTCTCATGCACTGAGCCATAAATCTCCACTTCAGTAGCACTTACATACACCAAACTTGCAGTTTTATTCTTGTCTATATTCTGAAGTTTTTTACAGAAGGGTTTGTTCATAAATCATTTGCCTGAAATTTTTCCCCTAAAAATATGGTGAAAATGTATTTTGAACCTGGCTTCATCCAATGTTCAGATTTCTGTTCTGGGGTGTATTCCAGAAAGGAGGTTCAACAAACTCTGAGTTAAAACTTGAACTCTGAGTTGACTTACCCTGAGATTGGAAACTCTGAGTTTTCGGTTTCAGAACAGCTGAACAGAATTAGTTCAATCCACTCTGAGTAGGTTGACTGTGCTGACTGTTTACCAATAATTGCTTGGAAAAACTTTTTTGTTTTAATATTTATTCATATTTAACTTAATGAAAGGAGTGTGTTCAGTTGCAATTTCTTTTTGGAGGGGTGGTGAAATATAAAAATAATTAATATAATAAAATACATTTATAAATATTTATTTATATTTTATGTAATCAAAAAATAGCCACAACATGTAGTCCATACAATAACATTGTGATGCTTTGCATCATACCATAAGACATACAGTAGTATCGTGACAACCTTATTGTCGTCCACTATCAAATTTTGGGTATTGTGGCAATCCTAGTGCAGACTGTCAGTCTGTGTCTGTGTCAGAAGAAGAAAAAAAAAATTGCCCTCTGGCTGACTAAACACGTCTGACATTTCAATGACATGGCCTTCCTGCAACCAGTCCAGCTGAGCGACCAGCCATAACACATGATGAACACATGCCGCTTTGCTGCATAGCTTTATTTTTTATTATCTGTGTGATCATCAATGGATTCTAATATGTGGTACTATATAAATAGTTTAGATTGCATTGACGGTATGCTCTTTTTCCTTTTCCTGTTTAGTAAATGACACAGAGGAACTAGGTTCTCTGATGACCCTCAACATCTCTGCTGACAGCAATAAGCTGCACCTCCAGGATCTGGAAGCACTGAGCAAATACAAGTTTTACCTACGGTGTTGCACGCGGGTGGGCTGCGGACCAGCTGTCAGCGAGGAGCGCACCACTGTCCCCGAAGCGAGTGAGTACGGGCAGCAGCTGCTCAGGGGTGGGGGGGTCTCGGGGGTGTCAGCCTGTGGCATTCCAAAGGACAGGGAATCTGGCGCTCTGACATGGATGACCAAGTTGCTGTTATGGGCATCGACCCGGCGAATGCAGGGGACATTATTTCGACCTCCCATCTCACCAAGCTTTTCATATGCCCATCTAAGCATTTCTTTATAGCTAAACAATATAATAACAGTGTACGACTGGGCTGCATTCATCACTGTCTTGGAAGACCAAGCGCTTATTGATTTGAGGGTAAGAGCTTGCCTGCAAAAAGGAAGAATAAATGATATGTTGCCTTTGGGGATGGAAATGCTGGATTGTTATTAATACAGACGTAGAAATAAGTTGGTAATCAACATCAAAAAATATATTAAAAGAAAAAACCACACAACTGTGAATTTAAAGCACATTTATCATGATTAATGGTTCACGCTGCCATACTTATCATCGGCAGTTAGCAGATTGTTGATAAAGTGCTGTTTATTTCCGTTTCGCCAAGGGTTCATATGGAAGTTGTGTTTACGGAAGAAATATGATCGAGATGAAAATCCCAAGGTGTAATTCCAATATTCGGCAGAGTAATAGAAAACAGTCAAGAAAACAAATGACTGCTCTGATGTGAGGGGAGATATCTTTACGTGTCAATGGGAAACAACTGCCTAAACATGACCAGTATACATCAAGAAAATCAGCTGATTTCAAATACAGTTAGTAAAAAAATGTTTTGTTTATGTGCAATCGGGAGCATATGATAGATAATGTCTTATTTTAAAATAGTTAATGTTTGTTTCATGTATTTCTGGACATGTTACCATAGTAATACCATGTTTTTTGGCCATGAAACTATGGTGTATTCGACTAAGTGCCTTGTACAAATTACCAGTAAATTAATGTCTAATATATAACATCAAACAACAATGCTGCCAAGAAAAATTATTTTAAGCAAGGCACTACATGCAAAATCATTGGTATTTTGTTCTTCTTTTCTTTTCTTTCATGCACTGTCAGATTTTGAGATTTTGGGCTATTTTGCTTTCAAAACATGTCTTTTTTTCAGACTAGTGGAAAGAAAACGTCCAAAATACACATTAAGTGTACTTTATCTATTTGTATTTGTAGATTTCAGTTACAGTTGAAAAGTATCTTGGTACTGTATTTCCGTGTATTTCTGGGCATATTACCATGGCAATTTCCTGTTTTTTGGACACAAAACATGGTGAAACCATTGTATTATTTGAAGTACCTTAGTTTCCATGCACATACCATGGTAAATGAATATGGCAGTTTTTCCCTACTATATATATCACATACCATGGTATTTCCATCTGATGCATACAAAATGCCTTTCAAAACCCTTCTTTAATACGTTCATATTTCTGGTGAGACATTTAAAAATATGACATCATATTTTTAAATACTTCGGAATGGAATTTTCCAAGCTTCTTGCTATTGCTTTCTCGCTTTAATGCTTCGGTAACAGGCACTGCTGTCTTATAAACAAGCTGTCTTATGAACTAAAGTTGTCGTGATTTCAGTGTCTTTCTGTCGTGCTTGCAATATGTCTTTTTCATTGCTTTATTGCTTTTGTTTTGCCAGCTTCAACAGATGTGGCCTCTTTCAACATCAGTATGAAATCTTCTGTTTTGTTTAGCACTAGAAATAGCTAACACACTAGACAAGAAAATAAAATTGTAGCTGTATTGTAGGACTCTATCTTGAAAATGCATGTGTTCATAATAGGGTAATCATTTCATTTTCATATACCGTAGAAGCATAATGCTTTGTTTTCTTTTGCCCTGTCCTTGTGTGAGTCTAGCTGACAGTATAGGTCTTGATGGTTGCTAAATTAGATAAATCTCACTATTAACCGGTCATCTGCTCTTTGTTGGTAGCTGAAACTAATTGATTTATTCCATTTAATCCTGTTCGATCCGTTCGAAATGTTTCTTGCATAATGCTATAGTTCATCTAACATAGAAAATATTTATATTTCATTTAGCATCCGCTTGTTTAGTACATCACATGGCTGCTTCTTTCTTAGCCACATCACTCCCTTAGAATAGTTCAAACCATTTAAAATACTGTCTTTCTTTCCAGGAAAATCCGGCTCACGATTTCCTCCAAGAAAAACCACTGTTTCCCCTGTGGCTAATGCTACTCTTTCTTCTATAGGTACTAAACCACACAAAAGCAAGTCTGAAAGAACAAATGAGAAACAAATTGGGCTTTTTATGCCAGTAAACTCTGCAAATATTCAGTTATGTAATAACAAACACATTCAAAAGTTTGGGGTTGGGAAGGTTGTTTTTTAATATCTCTAAAATAACTTTTACAGTTATGATCACCTCAGCTGCGTTAATTTGAACAAAAATACAATAAAAACTGTAATATTGTGAAATATAATTATAGATGTTTTCTGTTTTAATACATTAAAAATGTCATTTACAAAGCTGAATTTTCAGCATCATTACTCACTCCAGTGTTGTGTCACATGATCCTTCATAGATCATTCTAATATGCTGATTTGCTGCTCAAGAAACATTTCCTATTATTGTCACAGTTGAAAACAGTGATTAATATGTTTGTGAAAACCGTGGTATAATTTTTGATAAACCAAAAAGTTCAAGTTTTACTGTCGGAATGCTGAATAAACTGTACATTTCTTTAAAATAAGTAAACAAGTAAAAATCTTACTGACCCCAAACATTAGTGTATTTATGGATGAAGTGGCAAGGTCTGATTTGTTAGGGTTTATCGGAGGACTGAGGAGCAGTGCTGATGTAGCCCAGAAGTGGATTTTAAATGGATAAGAGGAAGCCGTTTAAATTCCGTTGCTAAATTTCCCCACAAAAGTGGCTTTCGGGACCAGTCTCGCAGGACACGTGTGGCGCGAGCTTTCCTCCCTCCCGCTGTGGCGGCAGATGCGGACTGACAAACCTCCAGCTAGCTCGCTCAATATTTATGCGCCATTTCTGTGTCAAGCAAAGGTGTCACACCGCACCGATGATTAAAGCAATTTCTGCAATAACAGGGTGGATGGAAATGCATCACGATTAGAGGATGTCATTCAAGCATGGGGCGATGGGCAGGATAGCCACGGTCCTTTGGTGCAGATGGATTCCTGAAAAGAGCCTGAGAATAAATGTGTTCCATTTGCATGTTTTGCCCAAAGGGAGAGGTGTTGTGTGATTGAGATGTGTGGTAATGAGTTTTGACAGCAGACAACAGTCTGCCTAATTGCTACACCTGAAGGTGATGAAAACACAAGTTATCTGTGATTGATATAGCTCCGGTGGCACACCGTGAAGGTAGCAATTGTCCAAGTCGAATACTTTTAGCTTCCTGAATAGAAACAGTGTACGCTGTATTCAGGTCTTTCTGTGGCTCTCAGAATTTGGTGACTGCGTAATTATTACTTTGCGACTCGGTCTAAAATGATCTTCTATTATTTCCTCTTATTTCGCCCAGTGTAACGAGCACATCATTATTTCAGGTCGTTAATTAGTCATTTAATTACAGAAGACTCACAGCTATGTTTCTGATGGAAATTAAACCGCACTCCATTCTATCATCTAAAGATCCACCATTTGTTTGTGCCATCCCATCACGTTCATTTCTTTACGCTGTGTCCTAACCAGCCGCGACACTAGGGTTTCCAGTGACAAGTAATTAGTCTGACCACAATGAAAGTAAAAATGCTCTGCATCGTAACAAGCTACCAGCCAATCAAAACACATTTAGTGTTCACATGACAAAATGACAGTAATTATGAGCTCCTAAGTAGCACATCTTTGTCAAACTGGTAATTACTTAGAATTAGTTTGAACACTCCAGCGTTTCTTAATTCTACACTAGTAAAATGCATTTATTTATGAATTAGTTATTATGAGGGTTTCCATTAAAGCACATTATTTCATCCGAGGATATAAACAACTCCAAGTTGTTATTTATCTATTTGTTTTTAATATCATTATGATAATTCCAAGTTGACATGAAGCTGCGCAATATTTTGTTATGCAGAGCTGTACTTTGGACCAATCAGGTTTCCTTGTGGGCGGGGCTACCTACTTAAAAACAGGTTGTGTAAAGAACTTTACATAGAAAATGTGCTTTTATTATTTCACGCCTGGTTAGGACAGCGTTAAGGACCGTTCACACCAAGAACAATAACTAAAAAGATAAAGACAACTATAACGATAACTATATTAGCATCCACACCATTGCATAATTTCATTATGTTAATTATAAGCATGTGGTACCATTTTTAATGCTTGAGCACTTTAAAGCCGGATGGATTCTGATTGGCTATCAATATGTTTAATGTTAATTTTGAAAGTGATTCCAACGATATGTTTTCTCTGTTCTGTTATTGCTATAGTTGTGGTGTGGACTATGCTATTCTTTTAAATTTGGAATGATTTCTAAACTCTAACATTATAGTTATCATCCTTGGTGCAAACGGGCCTTTACTGCAATACCAGTGCATTGCAACTCTAATGCATTAGAAATCATGGCTCTGCCAATAAGCAGCATTTCGTTGAAGTGATATCTGGCAAAGTTCATGTATTACAGTGAATATAAAGAAAATAAAGAAGGCACTCTTTCTCCATCTAACAAGCAACCCCTCCTTGTGTCATTTACAGTACTAACCCTCTGTGTCATTTCTCTCTTTTCTCAGCTTTGTTGAATATTAGCACCACAGTTAGTCACAACTTTGCAAATATCAGCTGGATTCCAGGCACAGAACAGACGGAGTCAGAGTTATACGTTGCCTTTATGAACAACCGTAAGCGTTTCTTACTGTTCTCCATCCTTGTTCTTGTAAATTAAATTAATAAGTCATGGACATGGTAAATTCAATCAAAAATAAAATAGTTCGTTAGTTATTTGTGTAGCTTTTAGAGAATTATCATAGATTTACAAGTAGCTATATATCTTTATATCTATGTATCCTCATTTTCATAGTAATAATTTATAGTTTATATATTTAAAATATAATTATTAAGGCTGTCTTTTTTTTGAGTAAATTACATAATGTAATCTTGATGGAATTTACAAATACCTGTAGGTTCAATTTTCAATTGCATGACTTAATGAACATGCTAATTTGGCAGCCATAATAATTGTTCACCTCCCCTCATATACAGTATAATTATGTGTATATATAGTAGAGATTTCTTAGTATACTAACACCACTTCACCCACTATGTACATCCTGTAGGTGAAGGTAACTGGAAGATTTCCGATGCGCTAAATTCTTCTAAGACTTTCCACATCATTGAAGGGCTCGAACCTGCGACTGAATACACAGTGCGTCTTATGACTAAAAGCTGGGTTGATAATTCTAGTATTTTTGAAGACGTTATCAGGACCAGTGCCAAAGGTGAGGGGAACGTGGTCTCCGAGATGACAGAAATGCAAAGCAAAATCGTCTTTGTCTCTTCTTTTCCCATCTCATCAAGAGTGCGAGCAACGTCCTGTGATAAAATTATCATGCGTGGTTTGCCTCATGTCCATCCCAGAGCATGTGTTCTGTGGACTTGATAAAAGGAATTATGCTTTATCAGCCTCTGCCGTTGATTAATTAGACATGCAGTCTGGCAGTTTACTATTAATATCTGCACATTTCCATTCTAGAGTTTGCCTGGTGTCTCATATAGTGTAAGATGTTCTCAGTTGAAGTCAATATTCGGTAAAGTGTCCTCAGGAAATGTCAAACTAAGAGAATGTTTTGTCTCTCGCAGGTCTGGCCAGTATTCATGGAGGCATCTCCAACCAGGGCTGGTTCATCGGGCTCATGTGTGCCATAGCTCTGCTCACCCTCATTGTGCTCATAGCGTGCTTTGTGAACCGAAATAAAGGCGGAAAGTACTCAGGTATTCTCTCACACAATGAAACAAATCAGTTGCTGGGGAAAATTGCAGAGTTCTTTTGTGAAGGTGAACTGAATCCGCTAAAAGCCAAAAGGTTAACTAGAAGTAAAAAAAACACACACTGAAAGTAAGATGGAAAAACACTGTATATCAAATTCACAGCTCGATCATCACAGCAGCACATGGAACGTGTTAATGTGTTTATATTTAGAACATTTTGCACATCTTCGTTGGGGGCTGCAAATTGGGTATGATTCAAGGTTCTACCCAATAACGTAGTTGTATTTTTAACTGGATCTTCTTAACCGCTGTAACATTTACAACTGTGAAAGTTTTCTAATTAATGTACAGAAACAGCATGAGCCAGATCTGTTCATTTACATGTGTTAATATGAACTTGCCGATGTGCTTGCTCATGCAGTACAATTTAAATAATAATAATCATAATTAATGAGAAAAAGTTAATGGAACAGTTGGTATGAAATGTAGTTACAGGCTAACCTTAAATTACCTTAATGTATGTAAAGGTAATTTAAGGTTAGCATATTTACAGCATTTCTTGATAATTTCTTGATCAGTTAAATAAATTACCTTTAAATACAGTACATACTTAAATTAACTACTTATAAATTTATGTCTTGATAATTTCTTGATTGATTAAATGCAAATTATGTAGCTTTACACAATACTTTTCAAAAGTTTGGGGTTAGTGCATTTTTTTAAATAAAATTAATTAATTCATAATTAAATAAATACATAAAAATAATAATAAGAATAATGATATAAAATATTAAGAAGCACCACATGTTTTCAACATTGATAATAATAAGAAATGTTTCCAATCAGCATATTAGAATGATTTCTAAAAAAGGGATCATGTGACACTGAAGACTGGAGAAATTGCTGCTGAACATTAAAAAAAATATTATTACAATTAAATTTTTACTGTATTTGTGATCAAATAAATGCAGCCTAGAGACTTGTCAAATACTTTAAAAAGTCTTACCTACCCTAAACTTTTGAATGGTAGTGTGTTTATATATGTAAATAAATAAATAGTATATACACAGTGTATATATAATATTAATAAATATAATGTATGTTAATAGAAAGATACAGAATATTTGTTAGTCTCTCTAAATTTACAATGCTCTCTTGTGTTGATTCAGTGAAAGAGAAAGAGGACCTGCACCCCGACTTGGAGTCCCAGGGCATAAATGATGATACCTTCTGTGAATACAGGTATTTCAAACCGCCAGCAAGATTTACTGCACACATAGTGGCAGAATGACGGCAACCTCTGACACTGTTTCCTTGTAATTTGTGCATTTTTTCTTTGGTTTGAAAGCCAGCACCAAACCAGCCTGAGCTCTGGACGTGCAGCAAGCTAAAGTAACCACCACACGTATGTGCTAAACAATAACAACAAAACCAATGTTGTTCACACATCAGTGCCACTGATGTGTTCCTGTTTCACATGTGGCTTTGTGAGTAGCTAGAACACATGTAGCACTTTAGAAACAATGGCTTTGCTGTAAAAATGAAAATGCGAGCGAACAAAAGATTTCCCAGTAGGATGATGGTAAACAATCCGGTTTAGTTGAAAGACACTTATCTTGAGGCCGGCAATAAATGTGTTTCTTGTTTTATTAATCATTCAGCAATCCAGTAACAATCTCTTCAAGAACAGTGTGTGTAGTGATAATTATTAATCTGAAATATTTTGAGCAGATTATCCGAGATGTGTTCATGATGAAGGCTGAACTCTAGATTTGCCCAGCTCAGTGTCTTGTGTTTCACTATTTGAAACACAAGGCTTTTTTTATGCAGACGTCAAACAGTGTGTGAATGCATGAGCTTCACGGTTTGAGTGAAGATAATGCATGCTCAAATGCACCCTTCCACCTTCAGAATTTTCTATCATATTAGCCATTCCGTTGGGTTTGGGGCTGGTGGTTTCATGCACTGTGTGTTAGAAACAGGAATGAGTTGTAATGCTGGAGTGTTTCTCTATTGCTCTTTTTAAAGGAGTTGTTCACAATACTGGCAATATTGTTGTTATTTACTTGCCCTCATGTTGTTATGAACCTGTATGGGTTTTTTTGTTTGTTATATTTCAGGTCTTCTGAATACAAGTAGCAGATTTGTGTGAAGGAACAGACTATGCACTTTTGTCAAAATGAATAACATATTTGACTGTAAATCAGCATTTGTTATTTGTTAAACACATTTTGATATTGAATTTTGGGCACAAACAAGGGCTGAACTGTCTCATTATATTGTAAGTGAAGCACAACTTAAATTTCTAATTTTTTCCTCACACAAAGTTTGCATACGACTTCAGAAGACTTACCATTCAAAAGTTTGGGGTCAGTACATTTTTTAAAATGTATTCTGAAAGAAGTATGCACACCAAGGCTATTTAAAATACAGTAAAAACAGTAATATTGTGAAATATTATTGCAATTTAAAATAACCATTTTTATTATTTTAACATTTATAAAAAAATATATATTTTTATAAAATGTAGTCTATTTTAAAATTAGTCATTACTCCAGTCTTTAGTGTGACATGATCATACAGAAATCATTTGAATACGCTGATTTGGTGCTCAAGAAACATTTATTATTAATATCAATGTTAAAAATATAATGTTACATATTTTTTGAATATTTTTTTTCAGCATTTGAAGAGTAGAAAAAAAAAAGAAGCATTTATTTTGAAATAAAATTTTTCTGTAACATTCTGCAACATTAGTGTGACTTTTGATAAATTTAATGCATCCTTGCTAAATAAAAGTATTAATTTCTTACCTTTGTATTCTTTCTCTTTTTTTACTGACCACAAACTTTTAAATGATAGTGTATATAATTGGAATAGAATGCACATATGGACTATCTATGTCATGTGGGCTAATTTTATATTTTATTATGCTTTTTTGTTTCATTTTGGAGATTGACAGGTCACTATTAGTTATATGGAAAGAGCTGCATTAAGATTATTCATAAATTATACATTATCTAGCTCCTCTATATCTACTAGAGGAAGGTACTCCGAGCCGATCCTCCCTATACGCAAGCTGCGTCGGGCCCCCGAAACACCAGGGGGCCCCCTTGCTCTCAAAGATGATTTAATTTTAGTTTTGTTTTTGAATTTGGCCAGCGGTTATGAAAACATGAATGATAATTTATTTTAATGTGGTGCGCTGTCGCCCTTTCTACGTAAAAATCAGTCAAATCATGCAATGTGAATGTCGTACAGTCTTGCGCGAGACTAAAAAAATGAATTGAAAGCGTACCGAGCCGCGGAAGAGACACTGTTTCTCAAGCGTTTTCCATGAGCGCGATTCGCGAAGGAGTGAAACACGGACAAATGCGTTTCATTCATGTGTCCATAACCACTCATCCCCCCCACCCCCCGCCGACACAGTTTTGCGTAAGGGCCCCCAGAAGTCTAGGATCGACACTGAAGGTACTGGTTTAGCATAACAAGGACAAGGCAGCCAAACTCAATTTTGTTTCCAATGTCTTACACAGCGATAATGATGAGAAACCATTGAAAAGCAGCCAGCATTCGTTGAATGGTGACTTGAAAGGAAAGGACAGCGGAGACAGCATGGTGGACTACGGCGATGAGGACACTCACTTCCACGAGGACGGCTCTTTTATCGGAGAATACTCCGGACGCAAGGAGAGGGTCTCCATGGAAATCAAGGGAAACAATCAGAGCACAGCATAATGGTCCACGGACAATTTATTTGTTGGACAAGCTCTCACAAAAGGTCAGTCAAAAGGAAACGGAAGGAAAAAAGCATGGCATAACGGTACCCGAAGGACATTTTTGGAATTAATGTGTTATTGTCAAACTCTCAGTCATACTCGCATCATTTTACAAAGCTTAGTTTGTTTCGCGTGCTGTAACTGATCAATCATGTCAGTTGTGTATACTTTTGTGGGGTGTTTTTGTATTAAATCTTTGCAAATCATTGGTGACTTTGGAGCTGCCAGAAAGTTAGCTTTTTTTGTAAATGCAAACTCTGTACACTGTGTTTGCTTTCTTCGTGTCATCATGTAGCCAAGCAAGTTTTATGTCAGGGTATGAACTCTGTATTTTTATTTTTCATTCGAAGCAAATATTATTGACATTTTATATTTCAGATACTGTATACTGTGCATTCATTAAATGTGGGTTATAATGTGTACAAAGGAGTTGTTGCTTAATCATAATTTCGGTTGAAATCCAAAAAGCGTAAGGCAACATAAGGGTTGACTCACAATTACTCTTTTTGCATTGAAATTATTATTATTAACGGTTCGGGTTATACTAACAAGCTGCATAGCCATATTCAGTACCACATAAACCCTACAGTGAGTCTGCTGCTCTTAACCCATTAGCCATAATACAGTATATCATCAAATAGGCAAATACTCAATGTTCATATGTAAAAAAAAAAAAAAAAAAAACTCTTTTGCCTTAGAATGACCTTGATGTTCTGGTAAGTATGAAAAAACTAATTCTCATGGATTCCGTGATACAGGGTTGGAATTCCAAAATTCCACATTGGCATTAAATCCTATCAAATAAGTCCTCCAAGAAATGCAATTTTGTTCATTTATGTATGTTTTTGGAATGGCTCCACATAGAGTCAAACCCAGATTTTGTACAATGTTTCTGTAAATTCTGTTTGCATGTTTAAGGATGTTGAATGAGGTTTGTGTGCAGATTTGACATTAAATTGTATCATTTTTTCTTCCCTCTGGGCTTGCTGAATGCAGCATCACAGCCTTTTTGCTTCTTGAACCTTCTGTGCTGATTAATGCCCTATTATGGGGCTTTTATGAACGTGTGGAAAACATTTTACGCGGCTTTCATATTCCAGGCCCACAGCTGGATACATTAAGGTAAAAGCAGACTGAGGATGACAAGGACTTTAAAAAACACTGGAGTTAACACAGCAAAAAGTATTGGATACTGCAGGCAGAGTCTGTGAAAAGATATATCGTAAGTAAAGATCTATAATATAGTACATCTGTCTGAGAGCTACGCACCATAGATTGTGCTATATTCCTGGAATGTGGTTTTACCAAGCATATCAGACATTTTGCTCCATAAGCTTTCATCCCAGAGGAAATCTATGTATTTGGCTGTAAGAACACGGATGTGCTCTGTCAGGGAAATAACCTCGGTGAAAGTGGTGGAGCAGTTGGAAATGAGACAATGAGAAGAAGAACGGAGGGGTCAGCCACTCTTATGATGTGTTCAGCATATACAGATACGGCATCTCGCAGCAACACAGAGATATCAATAATGCAACATTTTTACTGAGTGGGCAGCCTGAGGATACAATAGGTGAAATCCACTAAATAAAAAGCTGATATTGTATTAGAAAGCCCAAAGATCAGCCTCTGTGGAGCAGCACAATAAAATGAAAATATCTGCAACTTCAATTATAAGGTAGGATGGATAAATGGATGGATGGATGGATAAATGGATGGATGGATAGATAGATAGATAGATAGATAGATAGATTGATTCTTTAAATTTCTTACTGGACATCTGAAAGAATAATCTCAGCATATTGCAACTTGGCAGCAAATGAATTGGTCCTGAAGTCTCAAGGGCCGTCAGCTATTCACTTCAGATGAAAGCTTCATTCATCATAATTTTTCTTCTATGTAAAGCAACTTCAGCAAAGTAAAGAAGAGAGGAGTTTTTATAGCAATTTTTAAAAGATGTGAAAGTGCACTATCTTTGTTGTTTCTGAGATAAAGTGAATAGTATTTGCTGGTAACATGATCTCAGCATGGTGGCTACCTGAGCTGACCCTCTCCATGGAGAACACACTAGCTTTTATTTGGCTACTGATTCAACTGAAGATTAACTCAATGATACATTTAGTGCTTGAGTGTTTTGGTCAAGGTTTGGCTGGTTAGCATTACCCAGTTTGCCCCTGCTGAGACCATGCTCATTCTTGCAGCACCATCAACCAATCACTTCCTTGCTGTTGCAGAAATACATATTATATAAAAAAAAAAATTTTTAAGCTATTTTGTCGGATCTTTACTAAGAACTTCTTTCAAACACTGAGTCAACTGTTTGTAAAAACTCTGAAAAAGTATCAGCATTTCTTTATCTAACCCTTAGCTTGAGACTTATGCATTGGCTTAACAGTGCACAAGATATCTGCATCTCTTTATACAGTATCTCTATAATTCACAACTTCACATTTCACATTCCCCAAATTCTCACATTTTCTATGTGAGCTGAATTTCATTACTGCTATCTTTCAAATATGTAAACAGAATTATAATTGATCTGTCCCCTGTTAGCATTTATTTCGCTTTTGGAAACTGAAACACATGCAATGCCTACATTTTCTGTAATGAGGGTTTGCATTTCATAGAGAGACATTAGATGAAGCTTCTGCAGCATCCAATCAACAGCCATCTCGTTTTTATAATTAGGAGTCTATACAGCAGCCTGACCCAGAGAAAATGTGAAATATTTGTGTATTTAATTAATTTCTGTTTCTCGCATGAAGCTAGAGACAGACCTCAAGTGAAGATGGGGCCGCAGCGCAGTGCTCACAGAGACACTGTATTGATTGGATTTTCTGCAGTCTCTGTCTTCATTACTTGCTGGAGCTTAGCAATGCATATTTTCTTTTGCTTTAAAATGTGATACCTAAAATGAAAGCGTAAGCTTCAAATTCATGATGAATATGGCCAAACGTTCGGTATTATTTACGGTAGCATTGAAGCATGTTTAGCTGGCATAGTAGTATTTATATGGATACTTTTTCAGGTGACTTTAAGTACATATTAAAATTTAAGAATTCATAAATCAAAAGGTTTACTGGCCAAGTAAGTTACACTTATACCGAATTTACTACAGACATTAAATATTTCAGTTAAATAATCCTATATGAAAAGATATTCAATTACAATGTACAAAACAATTGACCTAGCAACACAATTGACACTACAACAATATTAGGACTAATACTGAATTCCTCTGAGGTCATTGTTACTACACTCCATAACTGAGACTAGGGTTGCAAAGGGGTGGAAAATTTCCAAAAATCCCTGGAATATAAAAAAAAAATCCTGGAAAGTTTCCGAAATTTACTGGGAATTTTCCACCTTTTTGCAAACCTAACTGAGACACAAAATGGCAGCAGCTACATTGTATAAAATGAGAGAGTGAGCAGTGTTGGGGAAAGTTACTTTTAAAAGTAATTTTTGGCAACTGTAAAGGCCCTTTCTCACCAAAAGTGAAATTAATATGCCTCAACCTGAAGGAAGGGCCTCTGTACCTCATTCCCAATTTATCTCACAGGACAGGAGAGGTGGCAGTGAATAAATGGGAAAACAAGTAACTTGCTTTACTTTTTGAAAAAGTAATTTACCAATTTTCTTGTAAATTTGAAAGCAGTGCATTACTTTACTAGTTACTGTAAAGTTACTATAAGTACTGTAAGTAATCTGATTACATAACTCATGTTACTTGTAATGCATTACACCCAACACTGAGAGTGAGTGTTGTTTGGCAATATTTCATGGAATAGCTGGAATCTGCAGGAGTTTTGCATTAGGGCAAAAATGTATACATGAAGATTTTGCTTGTGTTCAAGTTGTTCATGCAAATTTGCCACTGACCAACCTAAATCACCTTGGTTTGAAAGCGACTTCTGTGTGTGTGGTGTTTCCTTCTTTGCTACGCTGTTGACAATGGACAGTTGCCTTTTTGTTCACAAAATTTCTCTAATGTGACCACACCTTCATGTGCGAGACATGAAAGTAGCTGTGGTTTTAGTGGTTGAATAATGAATTCAGTTGGATGAATGACAGCCAGTATTTAGAAATATCATAATGTCATGACTGACCAATTAAGGTGCGGTCAAGTAAAGATATTTCAGTAAAATTTGGCTAAAAAAAAAGGTCCAAAGTCAATAGTATAGTGATGCATGAAACAAGTTCTCACAGAAGTTACTTTCAAACCAAGCAGTTTTTTGTTGGTCAGTGTGGCAAATTCACATGTCCAACTTGAACACCAGTGAAATCTGAGTTGAGAACCACTTCTTCATTGCATGAAACTCCATTTGTGTGGGCACATTTACCATTATTCTGCAAATTTGTTGTGGGCAAAATCCAGTCATTTCAATAGGAATTATACCATTGGGAATTTTGCGTAAGGATAAAATATTTCACCACTGGTTGAAGTTGGTCATGCAGATTTGCCATGTTGACCAATAGAAAACTTCTTGGTTTGAAAGTTACTTCTGTGTGAGATGTGCTTCATGCATTGCTACACTATTGACAACAAGCAATGGGCCAATTTTCTGCAAAATTTGGCTAATGTGACTGCATTTTAAGTATGACTGCACCTTTAGATACAAGTATTCTGATGTTGCTGATAATCCAAGATCTTGGTTTGTATATATTCTGGAAGAAGGGGCCAGATTGCAACCAACGATTTGTTACAGAACACATAGTCTCAGCCTCAGACGTCACGCCCACGGACCGTTGGCTAAACGTCTGATGCATATGGTGCACAAAAGTGGAAACACTTCAGGAGTTTCGAAGTCGTCGTCGGATTGGTTGAATTATACAGGATTTCCGGGAGACGTGTGTGTCGCGTTTTGTAACGTTCCGCCTGGAAACAAAGCCATCGCCAAACCCCCTCACGAAAGAAGAAAGCCACACATAGTCTCTCAGACGTCACGCCCACGGACCGTTGGCTAAACGTCTGATGCATATGGTGCACAAAAGTGGAAACACTTCAGGAGTTTCGAAGTCGTCGTCGGATTGGTTGAATTATACAGGATTTCCGGGAGACGTGTGTGTCGCGTTTTGTAACGTTCCGCCTGGAAACAAAGCCATCGCCAAACCCCCTCACGAAAGAAGAAAGCCATCGTGTTTACAACTGTGACTACGAGCGCTTATCAGGATCAACTAAATGCTGGATTTTCAAAAGTATGTGAAATATTTAAAGTTCGCTGCATAGTTGTGGTGACATTTCCACGCCCCGAAACGTGACGATGAACGAAACAAACTGTGATTGGTTGTTTGACATGTCGGTCAAACGGCCTCATGGGCGGGCCTTGGCCAATGAAAGCTGCCATGAATTCCAGACCTTCAGCCGTCAGTCTGAAGGTCTGGCTACGCGAGACTATAGAACACATGGCGTGGCTGACACATAGGCGCTCATGGTGAGATGAGAATTGATTCAACAATAGCAGTGTAAGACTAAAGAGAACTGTAGAACCGCCTGAGGCAGGTTGAACTTCTTGAGAAGTCTCAGGGAATACAACCTTTTTAGTTTTGAAGACAATGTTACTTTTCCACTTGAGGTGTTTAGTAGATGCCTCCAAGGAACCTTAAATTCTAGACTGTGGCAACAGTTTTGGTGATAGAGACCATCAGATTGAGAAGCTCTGGAGACCTTCTGAAGTGTGTGATCATCTCTACAGACTTCATAGCATTTATCTGCACCAGGACACCAGATGTTCTACTTCCTTTCTTTATAAACAGGTTCATTACAGTCACTTATAAGGCCAATCAGTGTGATTATGATTATTTCTGATTATGTGTCGACATAAACAATTTACCATGATACCTGAAAATTATTATTAATTATTATGTTGATAGGCAGCTGATTAAAAGTTATGGAAGATGATGTTGGTTGTGTTTATTTGACAAATGACTTGACAACAAGACTAGCAAATTATTTCATTATATTACCTTCAAAAAACAGGGAGCATATATAGCTTTATATAGCCACATCATTCCAATATTTTCTCCTTGTTGAATAAATGTAGTCAGACTGATGCCATATGCATACCTCGCTGCCTCGATGGAATGGGAAGGGCAGACTCAGTAAAATACCATTACTCAGATAAATAGAGCTAATTGAGCAAAACAGGTCTTGGCTTTATTGAACAATAAATCATATGCCCCCTCCCCACCACTTCTAAGAAGCAAAGGAGGAATTTAGAGACCACTACTGCCTGCGACAACACTACTTAATTCCTGCAATTAATGTGTGTGCCCGGTCAAAGTATTAAGAGTTTATGAATGTTCTATGGAGAGACAACCAGAATATATGAGTCACAATCATAAACAGAAACACCCAAGTGAGTGTGTTTTCAGCAGGGTGTTTTAATGTATTATTGTGGTTTGAAGAAACACGCTATCAAAAATTCAAAGCAATTTCCAGGCTTTTCAAGTTCTGTATGAAGTCCTTAGCACCAGTAATCAATTGCTCTGCTCTAAAATGTAGTAAACTGCTTACGGAGGCTATATTTTTAAGGCATCAAAAATGTAGGAAAATACTTATGCTGGTTCTAAAGCAGGGGAGCTCAGTGGGAAAAAAAATGCAATCAGAGAAATGTCATTTAAAAATGTAATGTGTGTGATATGCATTTCATTTAATAGAAGGAAATATATTAAACCATTTTATTTTTTCAATAATTTGACATGCTAACATTAAACTCTATTGGAATCAATTAATTTATATAAATCACTTGCTAAAATAAATAAATAAAGAGGGTCTGTGGTATAAAGACTTTTTTTTATCGAAGATCTCAATGCTGCCACACTGACTTACACAAACTCAGCCCTTAGAGATGTACTTACTTCTACCCAGCAAACTGTCCTGTACCGCCTAATGGTAATGTACGATTGGTCTTTTTAGGTTTTATTTTTATAACCATAAGCTAAGACTTTGGCTGTGTTTGGAATCAGAGGGCCATGGCTACAACATTTGGGGCCATTCACACAGAATGCGCTTTTGCTTTGAAAAACACTAGACACAGTCTGTGTGAATGGCCCCCTAAGTGGCAAAAAAGCAGGTTCTCCTTTCACAGTATACAGTATTTTGGAAATATATATTTGCAAGCATATAAATCAGAAATTCATTATTTTACAGAAGATGTTTCACCAGTGACCAGTTTTTGGGGGCTCTTATAACAGCGTTATAAGTAGACTTGAGAAATAGACTTGTGGTTTTTCCCTGTCTGCTGCAAGCAGTTGTAATATAGAGTAATCAGTCAATTGGAATTAACGGCTCAGGTGATTTGCTCTAGACAAATTGCATCCAGAATTGAGCATCCTTGAAGCAAATGGATGGAAGATATCAGGTCACATGCTTCAAGCACCGCATGTGCCAGGCGAGCAACTCCCATTGATATAAGTTCACACCAGGAATTTTAGACCACTTTGAGGTCCTCTTTATATTATACAGTAGCTAATATATATTGTTCCTCCATGGTAACAGTAACTTATGATCTGTGGGTAATGCGTTTATGCAGAGATCATTATGATGGTGTCTGTAACAAACGTTCGTAGTTCGGGAAGAAGGAGGCGTGAACCGGCGAACATTTTAAGAAGATTTTAATAAAATAAACAAACACAAAATGAAAGTAAAGCGGCAGCCACTCGCGGACGAGTGCCGCACACAAAACACAAAATAAAGTCCAGGCCTGGTCCTCTCTCGTCTTTCACTGACGGCCACGGCGTACCTGGGGGTACAGGACAGACAGACGAGGCGAGAGAAAAGGAGACGGAAGGATGAGGAGAGACAGATACGAGAGAGGGGAGAGAG
>NW_015652130.1:1445151-1446327 GCF_001515625.1 Sinocyclocheilus rhinocerous
AATAAATTATCGGTCCGGTTCCCGGACACACTGCCGCTTGGTCCTCAACCGGCTGAGAGGCACTCAGTCGCGGTGCCATGCGATGGTACTGGACATCGTTGGTGGACGGCCCACCGCTCCTCCGCCTCCTTGCGGACGGCGATGGCTCCACCTATTGAGGGCAGCCGGCAGCGAGTCCCCCGTTCCCTGCTCCTCCAGCGAATGTTCAAAGAAAACTTTAATAATAAACAAACACAAAATGAAAGTAAAGCGGCAGCCCCTCGCGGATGACTGCCGCACACAAAACACAAAATAAAGTCCAGGCCTGGTCCTCTCTCATCTTTCACTGTCGTCAGTCCTCCTTTTATCCTTCCGGAGCTCCACCGTGGGACTCGAGACCGGTGAGTGGTGCAGGTGTCGCTCATTATCAATTACTCCACCGGCCTCGCTCCGTTCCCACGGCTCTCGGCCCCGCCCCCACTCGTCACAGTGTCCCACTCACATAAGTAGCTCAGCCACTTCAAACCAATGTTTTTCCAGTAAAAAATATTTTTATTAGGGGTATAGTGTAACAATCAATGTCACATGCTGCCAAACAAGGGGAAGCAAACAACCACAGGGTCTCTCTTGCATGTAGGCCTACTACTGCTAAGTTCTGCTAAGGAAATAATGCGAGAACCCGTCAGACCGGAGTTCTCGAGCGAGACTGGAATTATTAAAAAATATATATATAGCCCGCAAATTGTCTGAGAGCTGATTTCCAGCTATAAGGAGAAAAAGAAAAAACGATTATGCAGGAGGGAGATGCAGGGAACAGGGATTGGGTGTTCTGCAAAGAGAGTTGGAGGTAAATAATTTAGCAGTAACTGTTATGCTGATGTTGTGGCTGGGCAAGCAAATGTTTGTGCTTGTTTCTGTATGATATAATTGTTCATATATCTATTAAAATACTGATATTCTGGTCTATAACTCCTCCCCGAACTTCCCTCTGCCCTGTATCTTGATCTCTCATTGGCTGTAGGTCATTGCCAATGTAGTTTTCAGTCAGAAAGCATTGCACACAGCGTGATTGTGAATTGCCGACAGCTCCAGATATTTAGCATGCCAAATATTTTGCGGGCGTCGGCGATGTGTCGGCGATTCCCTCAGATCACGTCTTTGATAATTCACACTGCGTGATTGTCACTCGCGTGAACG
>NW_015652130.1:1446576-1453233 GCF_001515625.1 Sinocyclocheilus rhinocerous
GATTTGCCTCCGATTTCGGGCATTTGTCTGCGATTTCGCAAAACCTGTCGGCGAGTGAAAAATCGGGCTAAAATCGTGCAGTGTGAACTCGGCATTAGGCAGACCAGAGACTAACCTGCGACACGATGAGAGATGCCGTTGGTGGAGGAATTGAATGCAATGATGTCGGATTACCTTATGTCTCATTCACCGGTGAGAAAACATTACAATACAAAGCGCATAATATTATAATAATAGCGCCTTTCATTCTCGCTGGAACTCGCTGATGACGTATCATGTCTGCACAAACAGGGTGCGCAGAGGTATGCAAATACGTATTTAGCCCCGCTTCCACCGCAGGAATTTTACCCAGGAACTAGGGACTTTGAGCCGGTACTCTGTGTGTTTCCACCGCAGGAACCAGGATCTAAATAAAGTTCTGGGTAAAAAAATGCCCCTCAGAAAGTCCCTGCTCGCGAGGTAGTACTTTTTCAAAGGTCCGGAACTTTCGGGGGCAGGACTTGGGTACTAAACATGCTGATTGATTGAGTTCATGCAGCATTGTATTTCAACTAGAGCCCAACTGATATGGGTTTTTTGGGGGCCGATACCGATATTAGGGAGTAAAAAAGACCGATACTGATATATCGGCTGATATTCTTTATTTGTAGGCTATATTATAGTACAGTATAGTCAAAAGTTTGGACACACTTCCCATAACTTTTGACTGGTACTATATATAGAATACAGTATATAGCCTACATAAACCGAATATATATATATATATATACATAAACACATTTTTTGCAATGATAACTCAAATGTGGTGATCAAACACTTATAATGATGTGACAAACATAGGCCTATGTAGTGGAGGCAGGGTATTTAACAATTTAACAATAAACGTTATTATTCAAAATGAGTCTGACATCAGTGCACAGTGACTGTCGTAACCGACAAAAAAAAAAAATTGTGTGAACTGGGCTTTAGTGATTGCTATCGGGATGGGAAGAGACTTTCAACCAGCATAATAAAAATGTTTTTGAACCAAATAACTTACCCTGCCTTTTAAGTCTTATAAACAATGCGCATGTACTTGCATATATTTAAGCGCTGAGTTTTGCACGTGACTTGCATCACAACGCACCACAGTGTATCGTGTTATCCATTTAGAAATGATTCGTTCGTCATGTTTTATACCGCAGTATATGCAACTCTGTATAGGGTACAAGCCTGCCACTGCAGAGATAATGACACCTGGATTACTGAAATCCTATTTACTATATGCAACATGAAGCCAGTAAGACAGTGTCACAGAGACGTACATGTCAGCTTCATTATGTCTGGCACAATGTTTCACAGGTTGGAAATCCCGCATCTGACCTTCATGGTGAAATGACGCTATTAGATGCGACAAAGCCATTGTAGAGAAAATTGCTGGGAAAATGGAATGTAATCACCCCAGATTATCTGGATGCTGGATGCCTTCACACACTGTCTGCCCACAGCACCTCCGACAAGGAACATTTAAGAATGTGCTGTGAGCATCAGGGGTTAGGGTTTGATTGGTTAGCTTTGACAGTTATTCCCTGCTGGCAGGTGCTGTAACTGCACCATTATGGGGGCAGATAGCATGTTTCTTCATTGATGACGATTGAAAAGTGGATGTGTATTGTTAAAATGAGCATACACGGTTAAATTATGGTCAAATATATATTTGAAATGTCTTTAAAACTAGAAGTGGGATAAATGTTGCTGATACTGAAGAATAAAATATGTGAAAACTCATGCTTTCATGATGGTCATGCACTTGGCATTGAGGATCTCAGGCAAGAAAACATCTTTAAAGAGTATCACATGCTTGCTGAGAGTGATGAAAGACTAAAAAAAGTTATGTGAAGATTGGGTGTGTTTTATGCAAATTATTAATTTAGAGCAAACTCATTTAGAATTCAAATTCATTAGAACCAGGGTAAGAAAACATTTGTGTGCTCATGTACATGTTGTGAATTAAACGTAGGCTAATTTTTTGTGAAAAGTTTTCCAGTGTGTATAAATATGAAAAATCCCCCAAAATTATTAGTGAATAGACACAACATGTCAGTGGTGACATTTCTGATACTATTTTAAATCTGTCACTGGTGGTTACAAATGTTATTCACTGTTATTGTGAAAATAGAAAACTTTGTTTCTCGATTTTATTTGTTTATACAGACTATACGTGAACGTAGCCTGTGGTTATTATTCTTCATATTTTATTCTTACATAAATTATTATTCAAAAGAAGTAACTGTGAACAACTTTTGTGTCAGTTATTAAAACTTCCCATTATAGGTACAAAATGTAGTCTATGTACTTCCACATACCAAACTCCTGAGGGAATCCTGAGGGTAATGTCACTGTAGCCTAGTACTGTCAAGATCCTGCCAAAGCCTAAAGCGTGTTTATATAGATCTGCATTGCAGCATTAGCTAAACAGTCAGCATGGGACAATCACTGACAAAAAAAAAAAAAACCTGTCAGCTCGAGGCAAAAATGTCAATGTCAAAATGACAATGACAAAAGTATTACCTGTCTGAGCAGAAAACAGTGCAATAACGATTTAAACATACACTTACAAACTGTGCTGCTGATCCACTCAAAATTCAAAATTCAAAATTCCTCACTGTGTATCACATTGGGCTCTCTTTGATCCCTCTTTATTATGGACAGATCTTGTAAGCTGTGATTCCTCTACCAACAGATTTCAAAGGCAAGGTGTAAAAGTTAACTGGCTGAGCTTTAACTTCACGTCCGGGTGCATTAGCTTTGTGACATTTTTCATTTTTCATACACAGCTCTAAGTGAACACATTGCCCTGCGTAGTCTCAGGAGCTAAACGTAATGTGGCAAATTAAGTCAAATGTTTCACATTCATGACCTGCAGCTATAATACCATTCATGAATGGCGTCTTAATAGGGAAACAGGGAGTTTCAAAGCTCTCATGTCTGACAGAGTGAACAAGAAGGCTTTTGTCACTTGTGTTAAATGCGATGTGCACGGTCTGTTTGATTCTATAGAACATGTAACTGGTTGCTTCCAGTGTAGATACAGTGTAAGTGGATGACAGATAAATATTTGTTTAGTTTGTACACTGAAAAAAAAATATATTTCAAAGTTGTAAATAAAACATATTGGAGTACGCTTTACAAAATAATTTCAGTCTTCCTACTTCAAAATTTATTATTTAATTCAATGTGTTACTTGCCATTTTGTTGTCATTTGTGAAGTTTACTAGCAATTTCTGACTGAAATTTGTTTCTACTTCTTTTTCAGTGTACTCTTAAAAATCCAAAAGTTTTTCACAGCAATGCCGTAGAACCATTTGGGGTTCCCAAAAGAACCTTGTAGTAACCAGCTGTTAAAATAATGTTTTTTCTTAGTGTGAAAAACATTTTAATAATCTGAAAACCCCTGTTCCACTATAAAGAGCCTTTTATAAAATAGAAAAGTTCTACACTCTTAAAAATAAAGGTTCCAAAAAATTATGTGTAGCCTTTTTTTCAGCAACCTACATGAAATGATATACAATTATACATTGAAACACTTTTTTATTTTATTATTACTTTTAAATTTATTTATTTTTTAATAATGCAGTGTTTTGTGCAGTGTATGAAATCAAAATTAAAGTTTTTTGGGTGTTAGTATCAATATGTTAGTCTTAAGATTATCTATAAGGCAGTGTGCTCCAAAACAGTGACAAAATTCGCATTTAGAAGATATAAGCATTCAAAGCTTGCAGTTCGTCACTTCCGCCAAAACGGCTCAACGATTTTTTGACGTCACATCGTACTTCAGCTTCTCATCTAACTTTCTGTCCAATCAAATGCTCTCTAGAATCCGAAGCCCCGCCCCCTACACTATAAAATAGACGCTGAAGCCGCGGCTGAAATCGTTCACTTGTCCACAGAATTAGTATTTTCTGTAGAGTGAATGGCACGTAGTGCACTATATAGGTGACAGGGAACGATTCAAACAGTGTAAATATGCTTTCCATTGAGGAAAAAAAGAAGTCTGGTTTGGCGCTGTGTCACGCTAACCACCGCACACACACTCTGCTCCGGTCCAGAGACACGATAGCACGGAGCGGATCACATGCGCGAGTCGGCGCAGACCACAAAATGTATCGGAGCTATTTGAATTCTACACAGAATGCTAGATTTTTTAGCAATATGGATGAGATTGTGGCTGGCATACCCTGTCAAATGCGACTTTACGGAGCTCAACGGCTCTGAACGGCTCTAGCCCAAGCTGTGATATAAACGAACGCTATTGGCTATTTTAAAAAGGGGCGGGGCTGCTTGATATGTCCCGCCCTGTCTTCCTGTTTCAGTTAAAATGACGTCAACACATAGAGTAACGCTGCGTGTTTCTAAGCATTTCAGGGGACCTTTAAATAATTTAATATCATGAAAATATTCATGTTAAAACCTGGATGCTATAAGATGCTACCTATACACATTTTTTGGGTTTTCACATTTTTGACCACAATTTTGGTGCATTTGAACCTTTTAGTCTGGCGAAATGCTTGCCTCTTAGACTCTTATTGTAAGTGTGTTACATTAAACCATTTTGTTTGTTTCTACAAACTGAAGTTTAAAAAAAAATTGTTTCAAAAGTGGGTTTTCTCAGCAATGCCATAGAAGAATCATTTTTGGTTCCCCAAAGAACCTTTTAGTAAACCATTTTCTTTTAGCCTGAAAAACCTTTTAATGACATAACCCTTTTCCACTGTAAAGAACCTTTTGTGCAATGGAAAGTTTCCATGGAGGTTAAAGGTTCTTCATGTAACTAGATTCCAATAAAGAACCTTTATTTATTTGCATTCCACTATAGATCTGATCAAGATTAACGTTAATTTGTAAACAAAAGCTAAAGTGTAAAGAGCTTGTTCATTCAGCAAAATGATGAGCAGGCTTGCTTGTTATAAGAATCAAATGAGAAATATTGCCTTCTTTCAATGTTTGAGGCACATTTCATTGATAAGGTAATGAAGTATGACGCAGGTCGACTGCAGAAAGACAGTCATTTACCATCTCTTGATGTATTTCAGGGCCACCATCTGTAATTTTACGCTTGATCTGGAGTCCCTTTATCCTCTCTTTACTGCTGAGCATTCACTATCAAATGTGCATCAGGCGTCTTTGCTCGAACGCAGATTCTGCCACAGCAGCAAGACGGATTTAATTGCCATGGCAGAGATGCTCCGTGAGGGACAATGCAGAGGATATGGCTGGGAGGCTTGGTAATAACATCAAGAGCAGTGATGAATTGTGACTCTAAACAGAGTAACAACTGATAGAGTATTGAATTTGTTTATATTTGCAATGATGGATATAATCTAAGGTATGAGGAGGCCAGTGCAGAGTATGAATGATACATTTTAGGGACATTGGCTTTCTTATTGATTTCATGTATTATTTTTTTATTATTATTACAGGCAGTAAGATCATCCAGTGGATTATGGATGACTTTGATCTGCTTCTTCAGTTTAATAGTATTCCCTGCTTTGCAATGGTGAGGAAACAGTTTTGAATGTTTTACTGTCAATGACAAAAAAAAAAAGGATGAAAAGCAGAAGTCTTTAAAATCTAGTTTGTAAGTGTGCCAAGTTCTTTGAAGTTTCATCTTTGTTGATTACTAGGCTTTTTATAGACTTAATCTGATTGAATTGTCTTTAAAGGGGTCCTATTATGCTTTTCACTTTTTGAATTTTAGTCAGTGTGTAGTGTGTATGTTTGGGCATAAAAAAGGTCTTCAAACTTACAAATCTCAAAGTCCACTCCAAAGGGAGATACTTTGTTTTTAAAAAATCCCTTTTCAAGAACTACAAGGGACGGCTCGTTTCTAACTATTATTTTATACTATTATATTATATTTTCTTAGCGATAGATGCTATTTACACTATGTGAAAATAGCAGTATTTTTTTAGTGATATATGCTATTTACACTAAGTGCAAATAGCTATAGATTATATTTATATAATGTTAAAATAGCAGGATATTCTGCTAATTACTTATTGCAAATAGTGGCAATTATCTGCGCCTCAGCATTGTAATACATTATAAAACAGTATGCAATAATAACTTATTGAGTGTACATTTTAATTATAATTCAAATTATTAAATGGATGCCACCTTATCCGCTTGTTAAGTCTGACGTCACGTGTCACCGCTTCCGTGTCCAAACGCTCTATCAGATACCACGAGAAAACAACAAAAGGTGCTAATATGCACTCACAATGTGATATAATACTACCAAAAAAAATTATAATCCTAACCTTTAACTCTATACCGAAATCCCAGATAGCCAGACAGACTTGTCCACGCCCTCCTAAAACGGCTCGTTTAAACACGCCCCCACATGTCTACGTCACTGTGTGGGAAGATTTGCATAACACCGCCCAAATGTTCACGCAAAGAAAGAAGGCTTAACTTCTATTCTCGATGTAGTATTGTTGTTGCCGCCGCCGCCATATTGTGGAGATGCTGTGTGTTTCATTGTGAAAGCGAAACTACTTTGTTTGGCCTTCCAAAAGAGGACGATATCCGCTTCGTCAGCCTAGAGCTGATCCGTGCTGGTCGCTGAGGAAATACATCAACTTCGCGCTGTGGATCGCCGGATCGGCGTTCACCGTG
>NW_015652130.1:1453450-1454022 GCF_001515625.1 Sinocyclocheilus rhinocerous
TTTCTCCGATCACAAATGCAGACATGGTTTTATGTTTACGCGGCGCGATACGCAACGCGTAAAAACACAGTATAAGTCACTATAATCAGTAATTATGTCCCTACTGGATGCAACAAATGCCTCGTTTGTAATGGGTTTTATTGGTTTTGTTTCGCCGTGCCGGGGGACGGCATCACAGGGTGTTGAGGGGCGTAACATTTCTGTCACACGCTTGAGGTATTCAGCCAATCACAATGCACTGGATAGCTGGCTAATCAGCATACACCTCGCTTTGTAAAAATCTACTTGTTTCAGATAGGCGGGGCATAGAGGAGCAACAATAATGTACATGTGGAAAATAATGTGTTATTTAAACCTTAAACCGCATAAACACATTACACCAAATACACAACATAATGTTCTTTTTAGCAACTTCATATGACCCCTTTAAAGTAATTCCCGCCTACTGAAATTCGAATGGTTGGGGGGTGGGGAGGGGCGAGGTCGTGGTTAGAACGCTTGGTTGAGTGCATCAGACAAGATGACGACGAAGAAGTGCTGCTGTAGCCTCAAGTTTTCGCAAGTTATTACAC
>NW_015652130.1:1457914-1459550 GCF_001515625.1 Sinocyclocheilus rhinocerous
TCCACTGGGGGGGAAACATGCCCCCCCCCCCCACACTTTTCAAAATTCCGTTTGTGTCCTCCCCACTTTCAAATTCGTCTGTTATGATTTTTTAACCGCAAGCAGTCATCGTCACGGAGGAGCAGGACCGAGCAGGACACAGACGCACGCGTCAGCGTCCAGGAACGTAGTCGCGTGCACACTCTAAAAATAGCTCACTGAAAGTTCTAATGAGCGGTTATTGCGATTGCGGCTCAGTCAGCCATGAGACGCCCGAAGACGCAACAGATGACTTTAATGTCATCATGGATGAAAATAAAGAAAGGAGATGTGAGTTGGTTGATTCAGTAAATTAGCTCAGGTCAGGATAATCATATTTTCTGCCTACATACACCTGTTGATGTTAGCCTAATGTTTTTTTTTTGTTTTTTTTATTGCAGTAAACAACAAGGATTACATGTTAGTCTAATGTTGACTGAGCTAACGTTAACATACACTGTTGCTAGGTAACTTCAGACTGTTGTTAGCTAAATATTTAATGTAGAACAGTGGTTCCCAAACTGGGGTACGCGAACAAAATGCTGAGTTTTGCGGTGTTATGTGAACGAATCGTTCTTGAAAGTCATTGATTCAATGATTAATTTACAAATACAGCCACTTGCTTCTTTACTGAATGAACGAATGACTCGATGACTCACGCATTAAGACAGTGACTTACTGCTGGAAGAGAGGGGGTAAGCAGAAGGATGGTAAATGCCTTGGGGGGTAATCCACTCTGAAAAGTTTGGGAACCACTGATGTAGAACGTTCTGTGTACCATGAAAATGAGTCCACTTTAAACTGCACATTTTCTGTCAGCATTTTCCTACTATTCTTTTTGGCAGAATTTATCATTATAATCAACTTAATTATTTCCTGGATTTTGTATCACCATAGTCCCTAAATGTATGTAAATGCAGGAAATGGGATTCAGATAGAAAACATTTCCCCCATTTTGTGTCCCCCCCACTTCTCAAACCAAAGTTACACCCTTGCATGCACCTGAATAATTATGTATGTAAATATGTATGTTACAGTTATGAAAACGTTTTTATAATAAATTGTTGACAGTACAATACTGGATGATGTAATCTGCAGAATTTACCAGAGGTGGGACCAAGTCATTGTTTTGCAAGTCACAAGTAAGTCTCGAGTCTTTGCATTCAAGTCTCGAGTCAAGTCCCGAATCAAGACAGACAAGTCCCAAGTCAAGTCCCGAGTCAAGACAGGCAAGTCCAAGGTGTTTATTACAAATAAAAATTAAAATGAATGCACATCGAGTTGGCAAAGTGGGAGGGTCGTGGCGGGATGCGGATCCGTCACTCATAGTGCATCGGTGTCGGACAAACAGAAGAAGTGGTGGAATATTTAACAGCAGCGGTCACAGTGATGATGAGGCGAGCACCTCTTCTTCAATATTCTCTGGGTCTGAATCCGGCTCAAATTGATAAGGCAATATTGACGCCATCCTTAAAGGCATCCATTATTTTGTGTATTTGGTGTAATGAAATGTGTTTATGCGGTATAAGGTTCAAAAAACACATTATTTTCCACAAACTACATTATAGTTTCTCCTCTATGCCCCGCCTTTCTGAAACGCATCAATTTTTACAAAGCT
>NW_015652130.1:1460246-1463597 GCF_001515625.1 Sinocyclocheilus rhinocerous
GTGTTAGAACGAGCCGTTTTAGGTAGGTGTGGCTGACTCTTAACTTTTATAAAGAATATCTCTTTGGATTTGAGACTTTAGTCTTTGCAACTTTACAGATCTTCTTTATGCACCAAAAGCTTGTAACACTCCAAAGAGAAAGGAAAAATTGAAATCGCATCATATGACCCCTTTAACTAAACCAGAGCAGATGGAACTTGCTGCTTTGTCAAGGGGCGGGGCAGTACTGAAACACTGTCTAAGCTGTTCGCCAATCACAACGCACTGGGACAGCTAACCAATCACATCACATTTCGTTTTTCGGAAGGCGGGCCTTCATCAAACCTGGAACTAATCGAGCCGTTTGTGCCAGACTGGGGAGAAAGGTATTGTAATAATGTAAATTATGTAAAAAATAATGTGTTTTTCGAACCACCAAGCATGAGAGCATGTTCTAGTACACCCCCAAAACAAATTCAAGACATTGTAAAAGAGCATAATAGGACCCCTTTAAACATGCCATAAGTATTTTAAACAGTTTCCAGGGCATATTTGAATATATTGAAGTTTTCTTATTCCCTTTGAAATTTAAAAATAACCTTTCCATTTCAAGTATTTCATATAACAACTTACCAACCTTAACAAAGTTTTGACTAGCAACAATAAATAGTTCTTTAAATTATATAATATTTAATAATGAAATATTATTTTTAAATAAATATTTTGAAATGTAGTTTTAAAGAAATAATATATAATTTTATCAAACATTATCAAACAAAAATATATATATAATTTTTTTCCCGACATATTTATTTTTATTGTTTTTTGTTTTTTTTAAATACCCAGGCACATTTGTTTGAGAATCTGTTGATATGATTGGTTGTTGCAATATTAAAAATAGTGCTGTCAAACGATTTAATCGCGATTAATCACATCCAAAATAAAAGTTTTTGTTTACATAATATATGTGTGTGTACTGTGTATATTTTTTATGTACATATAAATACACACACATGCATGTATATATTTACGAAAAATGTTATATTTGTATATTAAATATATTTATAATATTGATTTTATAAATATAAATATATACATGTAAATACAATGAAAATATATACTGTATGAGTGTGTATTTATATATACATAATACATATACACAGTACACACACATATATAATGTAAACAAAAACTTTTATTTTGGATGTGATTAATCGCGATTAATCGTTTGACAGCACAAATTAAAAACAATATTGGCGTGAAGGCAGCAGAATTACTGTATAATAATGGTTTAGGCAATTTATACTTCTTTCTCCCCCAAAGTATTCTGAATGAAATCACAGTGCCAACTCTACAGTGTGAGCCATGTAAGGCAGAAAAATTGGTCATCATTTTCTAAACTGCTAACAGAGAAATGAGCTTATAGCCATTACCCCTGCAAATAGAGAAATTACATAAATGATCTCAGCCACTTCTTTAATATGTCATAGACTAGCTATATTTCATGTAGTAAATAATGTTGTCTCAAAATTTAAAGCCTTTAAAACCAACGTCTTCTATAAACAAGCTGAAGAAAAACATAGCAGGCAGATCCTGATTTCAATCATGAGCTCACTCTCTACGCACATAAGACACTCAGCCAAAGCTCATTTTGTGTGTGGTTTGATGCTTGACTCTAGAATGATTGTGTTTACCATCCTTATTATTTCCTCAACAAATAGCTAAATATTAATCATCCTTATTTGCATGACTCACAGTAGGATTCCATACACGTCTCTAATGAGATTTGATTACGCGAGATGTGACTCCATGGCACCCCGCCACATTTCTACCTCTCACACCTGTTTACTGTGTAAATGGCTTGACTTCTGATTAAGATTACAGGGAGCAAACGTCTGCATAGAAAGCACAGATCAAGTAGTAAATGGAAAGTAACTTTAGCATATTGGCACTGGTTTTAATGGAAATGGTTTTGCTTGTTTGTTTTGACATCCGTTTTCCCAGCTGCATTGAAGCTGACATGTTTATGCTGTGTTTAGCAGTTGCTTATTTTAAAGGATTTTTCTATTCTATTTAAATTAGTTCAATTCAGGTTAATCTCTGTAGACAGCATCTGTGGCATTTAGGCAAATCAATCATATTAGCCTTATGTTAAGTCCTGGTTTATGCTTTGTCGGGTGAATGAGAACACAGACTCGGTACTGATAGAAAGAGTCTACCACACCCGCTTCAGCATCCGTTTGAGCGTCTGGTTAAACCTCTCCACCAAGCCATCCGTCTGCGGGTGGTAGACCGACGTCCTCAACTGTTGGACCTTGAGGAGGTGACAGAGGTCCGCCATGACCCGGGACATGAAGGTGGTACCCTGGTCAGTCAGGATTTCCTTTGGGATCCCGACTCGGCTGGCCAGCAGAAATAGTTCTCGGGCAATGTTCTTGGCGTTGGCCGCCCGAAGAGGAATGGCTTCCGGGTACCGGGTGGCATAGTCCAGGATAACCAGGATGTGCTCATGTCCCCGGGCAGACTTCGGCAGCGGTCCCACCAGATCCATCCCGATCCGCTCGAAGGGCACATCGATGACGGGTAGTGGAATGAGCGAGTGGAAACGGTCCCTGATGCGTTGGACGGTATTTTCGGCCCCTAGGTGCCCCGCCATTGGGTGGCCATGTGCCAGCTCCATGACGGTCTCTGTCTTGGTTTTAGGCACGGCCAAGAGGAATTTTTCCTCCCCCCGCCTGTGGGCGACACAGTACAGCAGACCATTTCTTATTTCAAAATGAGGGAGGGGGTGTGGGCCCGGGAGCCTGTCTACCTCATCAATGCGGCGCACTTGATCCCAGCAGTTCCGCAGGCGGTCGTCCTCGCGTTGCTCCCTTCCGAACGAGCCCCCGGTCGTGACCTGGGAAAACACATCAAGGTAGACAGATGGTAGATTAGCGGGCTGACACTCACCCTCCCTCTCGCTGTCCGTCGCTAGGTAGGCCGGCCTTGGGCTGGGCGGTCCCCGACGGGTTCGCGGTGGCCCGTTCCGGGCGGTACGGCCTGGCATCCTGGGGCCGAGGAGGAGCTTCTGGAACCCCGGCCAGTCCCGTCCTAGGAGCAGCGGTACGGGGAGATCTTGCACAATGCCCTCCTCGACGGCCCAGGTCCCGGGCTCCGCTGAAATCTGAACCGTGCGGGCCAGCACATAGCAGGTGTCTCCGTGCACACACGTCAGTGGCAACTTGGATTTCTGCTCGGGCCTTGGTCGTACCAGGGTAGGTTGCACGAGGGTGACTGAACTGCCGGAATCCAAGAAGGCCTGTACTGGTTTCCCTTCTAGTTTTACCATCCTGCTGGGGCCCGGGGAAAGTCCGTCCTGGTGCAGGAAAC
>NW_015652130.1:1463869-1464041 GCF_001515625.1 Sinocyclocheilus rhinocerous
TCTCCTGGGGTGCCGTCGGAGTCTGTGAATAAGGAGAAACAAGCATTAATGTCGCCGGAGCTCCGGTGTGCCTTCCTGCTGGTGTCTCTGCTCTTGGCTTTTATGGCCAGCGGGAACGAGCTCCAGGTGCGCCACTCATCACGCACAGGTGTTGTGCTTCTGTGATCAGTGT
>NW_015652130.1:1464218-1465483 GCF_001515625.1 Sinocyclocheilus rhinocerous
GCTTGCGCTCTGACTGTCTGCCGTTCATCATAGGTCCATTGATAGAATTGTTGCGCGGCCCCCATGGGAGACAGGCCCACCCTGGCTAGAATTTCGGCTTTGAGCTCGTCATATTTTTCATTCCGGGGTGCCCGCAGGGCATAATAGGCCTGCTGCGCTTCTCCGGTGAGGAAGTGGGCGATGATGCGAGCCCACTCTTCTGGGACCCACCCCTCCCGGGCCGCGATAACCTCACTTGGTGTATTGGCATAAGCACTTATAGGTTCGCTTACAAAATACAACATCATTGTGACAGTGCACATTCTATTCTAAGTGTGCTACATTAAAGGAATAGTTCACCCAAAAATGTACTCGCCCTCAGGCAATCCGAGATGTAGACGAGTTTGATGCTATTATTATTTTAATGCATCATGTTGTTGTTGATAGATTTCAACTTGTCATGGAGCTTTCCTTTAACTACAGCATTCACCATTACTGATTTTCTACAACACTTACGACTTGGTTATTGATTCCCAACAAACAATTAAATGCATGACCATGGGGAAAGAAAAGAAACTGTGAAAAAGGAAGTTCAGTCATTTCTCATAACTGGGTCTGGGTGGCTGAAAATGAAATTGCTTTTTTTCTGTTCAAAGTGAGACCTGTGCTCACCCTAATTATACATTTGAAAGTGCTGCGGCAATAGACATCACTTCTCTCTGGTATCCTCTTCATATTTGCATCTCAAAGATGAGATGGCCTTGCCCAGATAGCCCTAATTGGTACAGACAGGAGCTGTCTTTCTCTTTGGGAATGACAGAGAATAAAGGAACGTATAGATATGGTCTGCCCAGTTGCTCTACTGAAATATGACATTCTTGAGAAAAATGGATCCTGACATTGCCTTCACAAGCAGAGTGAAAAGATCAAGGTAAAAGCTTCCAATAAAGTCAAGCTTTTAACAATACATCTGTGATCTTTAGTCAGCGCAGAACATTATGCAACCAAAATTTCCTGTAATAGCACATTTAAATGTTTAGTAGCATTTTTTTAGGCCTCTGATCCATGATGTTCTCTTATTCTCAATTTAAAGGGTTAGTTCACCCAAAAATAATAATTAGGCTGTGTTTTACTCACCCCCGATGCATCCTAGGTGTATATGACTTTCTTCTTTCAGATGAATCCAGTCGGAATTATATTAAAAATTGTCTTTGATCTATCAAGCTCTATCGTTGTACTCAGCGGGTGTTGCATTCCTTCTGTCCAAAAGACGTGAAATAAAAAGC
>NW_015652130.1:1465545-1472748 GCF_001515625.1 Sinocyclocheilus rhinocerous
GCTCAGAAGTGACTCACGCGGAGAGATCGAAACAAAACAACGGTCACTAATTAGAAGTACAAAACGAGGATTTGTAAAGAAGAATGTCGGAGGATTTCGATATAAGCCAAGAGGAGACTGGTTTTCCTTTGCTAAAGTAAGGAAACTTTGCTTCTTTTGATCCTCTAAACAAACGTTGGTTTTCACGAGACGCACCGGCGCATACGCAACGCTGACCCCATACGTCATTCCCCCGGAACTGCTTCTGTGTACAACTGTTGGCGCAAGCTAGATTCAAGTGATTATTACGTTTTGAATATGGATATTTTTCTTACAAAAACGCATCGATTCGCTACAGGAGGTCTTTGTTCACCCCCCGGAGCCGTGTGAGACACTTTTTTTTGTGGAAGGGTGCTTTTTATTTCACGTCTTTTGGACAGAAGGAATGCAACACCCGCTGAGTACAACGATAGAGCTTGAAAGATCAAAGACAATTTTTTATATAACTCCGACTGGATTAGTCGGAAAGAAGAAAGTCATATACACCTAGGATGCATAATTTTTATTTTTGGGTGAACTAACCCTTTAAGTTTGCTATTCATTTTGCTTATGCAATATGATACATTTTATATGTGACAAAAATATATTAGATGTAGGCCAGAATTTGATACAATTAATTGGGACTGGATTTGATTGAAAAATGGCATTTTGTTGGTTAACAACGTATAAATCGGACCCATTTTTATTTCACTTTTAACTTTAAAAACATTATTTAATCATTCAGGTTAATGTGTAAGTTTATGTCTCTGTCCAATTCTCTGGATCTTTATAACTCATGCCTGTTTGACAATATTTCTGCAAGGTCACACGAAAATATATTGTAAGTCCTAAAACACACAGAATGAATATGTTCCAAAACAAGTACATCTTAAATATGTCTATAATACTTGGTTATATGATTGATATTAGTTTTCCTTAACCCAAGGATAGTCATTTTCTTTTGAGGGCAGTTGTGCCATCAAAAGGTATTCATTAAGGAATCCCTTGAGACTGAAGGTCCTTCAAAGCTCGTTCTAAAAAGCTTTTCAAAACATCTCTGAAATGTCAAAGATTTATCCTGTCTTGTTCACCTGGCACTTGTTTTTCAAAGGGCCTTGTGGGTGTGGAAAAATTAGTATTTACCTGTTTGGATTAGAGTTTCCAATAGTGTTTCAATAGCACAATTACTTAAAAGAAAGGGAAGCTGAAAGATAATAAGCCAATCTGAGAATCCAATGACCTCCCTCTTTAGATTAACATCCTCTTTACATCAATTGTTGGTGTCTTGCTTAGCCTTTTTAGCGTTCCTCAGCCATAATGTTGGCTTTATTGAAGTTGTTTGTTTTTATGCCTTGAGACTCCTTAAGACCTTGATGGAAATTAACTCTGTACTTCTGCATTCACTATTCAGATATGCAATTATGACTTGACTAATTAAGAATGTGGCTTTTTAGGGTGGAGGGAGGGTGCCAGGGTTTGGGATATTGTTCCTTCCTGTCAATGGCCATGTTTTTGGGTGAACTATTCCTTTAAATTGATTTTGGTTAAACAGTGCGATATATTCCAATTCCAAGATAAGTTTAGTGGTGGGTTTCAGATCAAGACCTAAACTATTTCTGTGCAGGCCATGCATTGCTCCGTGGCGAGATAAAGGTCATTTGCTGCACTAATCCTCGCATTGTTTGGGATTAGCTCTTTATCCTGTGTAAAATTGCTTTCTCTGTGGTAAAGAGGAGCTCACCCGATCCTGACAAGAGAGCTTGCCCTTGAGCTTTACAAGTTTGGCCTTGACTTTAATCTGGCTAGTTAAAAGATCAAGTCAGAAATCACAGTGCTGCCCCAAATTTTATGATCTTACACCAAGATTTCAAACATTAATGATACTGAAATTGCCCTCACATTATTTTAAGTTCATAAGTCAAAACATCAAAGGAATAGTTTATGCAAAAATGAAACTTCACTCACATTCATGCCATTTCAAATCTATATGATTTAGTTTCTTCTGTGGAAAAGGAGAAATTCTGAAGAATCTACTGCAGTTGTCACAATGAATGAAAACTGTGCCTTTAAATTCAAACAAACCCCTCAAAACATGATAAAAAAAATAGTAGTTTATCCAAGTCTATTCACTTTTGTGCTGTATGAGCTGATTCATCAACATTGACTAGATTCAAAAGATTGATTTGTACATAAAACAGAAATTGTTACTTCTTCCATGCATGTGCAAAGAAGAGCTAAGGCACTGATGTTAAGATTTTCCATTAATAATAACTACATTTCAGCCTCTGCTTCTCAAACAACTATTTTGAATATAGTGCAGGAGTGTGGACAACTTTTATACTACTTTGTCTATTTTATTATTCGTGTGTGTGTGTTTGACAGCTTCTCTCCTCATTCACTTTTATTTATATTGAAAATAGTAACCAAGATAGACTTACATACTTTTGAGTTCCACAGAAGAACAAAATTCATATAGGTGTGGAACAACATGAGTGAATGATAATAGAACTGTCATTTCTGGGTGAGCTATTGCTTTAATGAATCTGCATTATAAAAGTCACCTTTCTTATACAAATTCCTGTCACAGACTTTGGCCTGCCGGTGTTTATAGGCTGATGCAAACGTTTAGAGAGTGAGCAAGATCTCTTTTTTCCCCCCTCAGTGCTGTCAGCTTTCATTTACTGTGTGATTCTGCATCCATATCAGAGATAATAAACTTGGAGGAATCTCCTTTGAAAATAATTTACTGAGCTGATAGTTGTCAAGAACATCCTACTGCCTCTTTTCTGATGTAATCCCTTCCACAAATGTTTGTGCAGGAATTACACTGATTGCGTGTGAGTTTGTGTGTGAATGATGTTTTGTAGTCCTGGGACGATAATGAAATGAATGAAACTATATAAATGGCTCCAGGCTGAATGATTGGACGTGGAAGCCATGATAAATGACACCATCATTTTAGAGAACAATAGTAATTCCTTGGATGAAAACATTCTTGATCACTCATCAACTGAAGCACACCTTAGAGATAATTAGTGTTATGTGGCCAGTTATGATGGATGACAGGAATGCTTTTCTTCATACATTATAATAATTTTAGAAAACACACTGCACTCCACAGGAATTTCTTTGACCTTCTTTATATTTTACATTGCAGAAGTTTTCCTTCTTTCATAAAATATTATTTTGGTGCTAAGAAGTCTACTTGATAATATATTTAAACCTCTATGGCATAAATTAAATTAATATTATGTTTCAGGAACATAATATGTTTTTACATAAAATAGCTTCAGTGACTATAATAAAAATACATTTTTGAAAAACGTCAGAGCAGGAAAAACAGGTCCAAACTATTCTATTTTTAATATATTTTATTCATTTGCAACTCCTATAACAATGAATTATTTGTTTCTTTAATATTCTAATGTTCTTATTTAGTTTATCCTCTCTGCTAAACCATTGTGGCACACTATTTTAATAATATAATATAAATAGACCCAAATATTCATTCCATAGCTTAAAACACATATTATTGGTTACTTAATGCAAGTTCTTTTTGACGTTACAGTAAAATACAATGACATTGAAGAAAAATTATAGCTTAGCATACGTTTAATATAGTATGTAGTGTTTTGTTGCTTTCTCTCCCTAGCCATTAGTCCTGTGTCTACACCTGCTCTATCGCTCTGTCTGCTCTCTAGTGTAAAGCCTATTGAAGCACCAGCTGTGTCAAATGTCAAATTTGCAGAGACATAACTTGTATGAAGGATTCCGTATTGGCCTCTCGCTATGGCAGTAAGCAGATTAGAAGTGTGAACAGGGATTTAATTTGTTTTACAACCCAGCAGTGACATGGGACATTTTGGGTATGAGCAAAGACTGAGTGAACACTGCAACGCTCACCGCGTCTTAGCACGTTGACCTTGGGAAAAAAACGAAGGAGCTTTGGAAATCGGTGAGCAAATAACGATAGAAAGAAACAAACAGCAGATGGCTGTCAATCCACTGTGTATACTTTTGTTTTCCAAATAAGCTATGTGACCTAAATTGCAGTACTTCTCATAAAACCTTCAATCTGCCCCATCGAAAGTCCAACCAAAAAACTACAGCTATAAAAGGGCAAACAGAGAAATGTTTGTTATTTTATTGCTGTAGGCTCACTCCAGGACGGGATGAATATCATATAGCATTGGTCGAAGTAAGAGTCTGTAATGTTGGACTTTGGAACTTTTGAATTGGATACTTTATTGACTATCCTCTAAAACTGAAGAAAATCTCAACCCATTTTTTTCTCTGACCAGTGTTAATTTCATTACTAAAGAAAATGTTACTTGAGCAAGTTTTTTTTGTTGTTGCTAAACTATAGTAATCTTTGCTAATGTACACTCTAAAAAATGCTGGGTCAAATATAACCCAGCACTGGGTTAAAAAGGGACAAACCCAGCTATTGGGTTGTTTTGACCCAGCGGTTATAGCTGGGTTTGTCCCTTTTTAACCCAGTGCTGGGTTATATTTGACCCAGCATTTTTTAGAGTGTACATTAGCAAAGATTACTATAGTTTAGCAACAACAAAAAAAACTTGCTCAAATAACATTTTCTTTAGTAATGAAATTAACACTGGTCAGAGAAAAAAATGGGTTGAGATTTTCTTCAGTTTTAGAGGATAGTCAATAAAGTATCCAATTCAAAAGTTCCAAAGTCCAACATTACAGACTCTTACGCTGGGTTATATTTAACCCAGCATTTTTTAGAGTGTAAGTAAATTGCTTTAGCAGTTAATTGCCTCACTCAAATGCATCCTACATGACCCAAAAGGAAAGGGCATTCAAGATGAAGATAAATTTGTTTCTTAATTTAGCATTAAATCACTTGCTCACCAGTGGATGCTTTGAAGTTGAATGGGTGCTGTCAGAATGAGAGTCCAAACAGCTGACTAAAAACATCACAATAATCCACAAAGTAAGCCACATCACTCCAGTCCATCATTTAATGTCTTGTGAAGCGAAAAGCTGCGTGTTTGTAAAAACAAATCCATTATTAAGGCGTTTTAACTTCCATAATCCATAATAACACTTCCTCCATTTGTTTAGAACTGTTTTGGACAGTTTGTAAACAGTGCTTGATCTGTGCATATTTCTCTTCACTTCAGATGAGACAACTTCACTGGAGAAAGCAATAGGATGGATAGAGGACTCATATTTTAGCTGGAAGCAGCGGTTTGAAGTTAAAAACATCTACAACAAACACATAGCTTTTCAATTCACAAGACGTTAATTGAACTCTCATTCTGACGGCACGCATTTACTGCTGAGGATCCATTGGTGAGCAAGTGATGTAATGATACATTGCTCCAAATCTGTTCTGTTTTTGAACTATTCCTTAGTATCCACGATGTAAACGAAATTTTATAACTTGTATTTGCACATTCAGTGAATTGAATGCACATGTGACCTTGAAGTTTCATGATAGTCACATAAAAGCTGTAACAACTTGTATTTAATGGGTGCATTTTTTTTTCTCTTTGACAACCCTCTTTAGGATATTATGCAACCCTTATAGAACCTTAGATTAATTTCATTCATCCATCCAACTTATAAAATAATTTCCAACACACTAGTTTCTGGGTGTATTATGATGCAGACCCTGTGGTTACAAAATGCTGTTTACATTCTATTGATTATGTCCACACTGTAAGTAATCTTTCCTTCCTTAAGTTTAGTTTCTGGGCTGCTTTGTGTTTGATTTTTAATTTGTGGGCCACGTTTGTTGTGTTGGGACGATGCAGTCAATGTAATGCACAACAGCAGCTTTGAATGCAAATCGTCTCACCTACCTGCAGTGTAAGACGTGGAATTATGTTGCTCAAACACAGAATTTCAATGACTATAGGAATTTCTTAGACAACTCAATGTTCCCGTTCACTAGACCTCTAGTTTTGAAAAACAAGCTTAGTGTTATGATGTATGATAGAGCCGCCCGGGTTCTGCTCGTCGCCACATCAGAAACTGTGATGAATGAGCCTCGGGCTGGTGATTGGAAAGCACAGTCGATAGTGCTGCTGCTGCCATAGCTTTATCCAGATGGCCCATCCCTCGGTCAACGCCCATTCATCTTATTCATGCAATGATGAAACTGTTAAAAACATAAGGGATATATTGTGGTATAGCTCATATGGGCAGAGGCTGCCAGATGGACAGCCCATTTGTTCTCTAACTGTCTTCTAGCAGAGGACCACAATCAACACTCTGAAGCCCTGAACCTGAAATGGAAAACAAAAGCCATTTTCTCGTGAAACTAACGCAATGAGAACTGATGAGTGAGAATTTACCATTATTTCACAGTTAGAAAATACATGCAATTGGCTCGCCATCTTTGATGGAGCTGCAATTTCCTGTAAAGGCTTGGGAATAACCAAACTTCAGAGACAATCAATAAAATTGAAATATGACTTTTTTGTTATTTTCAGGCTCATTAGGCTGTATAAAATCACATTAGAGAGGTAGCAGCTCATGAATGGATCAATGGGATCGACGTTGAAATTGGTCTCAGGTGTTGCATCATGTTTTTAAAAAAAATTCCTAAATCTGTTGCATGTCTTTTGCTTTTGTTTCTTTTTCTTATACTGGTTTCTAGGCTGAAAACTGGTGTTGTGACACAATAGCTTGAATTTATATATGATTGATTTGTTGGCACAAGTAATGATAGTAAAGCAGTGTGCATTTGTGAATAAAAATGTTTTTTTTTTTTTTAAATAAAAACTTCTTCCCAAAGTAACTGTTATTAATGTTAAACTGCACAGTATAAGATCTGTTTCAGACCACATTTACAAGTGGAGCAGAACTGCCACTGAGATGAAAGGGAATGATAGCTCTCTCTAAGTATTATAGACCTCCTTGGTGGCAACAGGGTTTTTAAAAGCCATTACGAACCTCGGTTTCAGGAGAGACTCAGTTGCTGGTAGCTGCTCTATTTCTCTGATTCTTTAATTGCCTGTTTTAAATCTATGATACTTTTTGTTGTGGATTTTTGTGTATGTGATCTTGAGTACATGGTTTATGAGGACACAGATGTGTATGGCATGGGTATTACAATGTAAACATATTTTATGAGGACACGTTCTGTGTCTTCGTTAACCAAATGGTTTAAAAAAATACTAAACAGTTGTTTTTGAAAAAAAAAAAAAA
>NW_015652130.1:1473529-1476029 GCF_001515625.1 Sinocyclocheilus rhinocerous
GTGTGTGTATATATATATATATATATATATATGGTATGAAATATCCAAATTTCTGTCAATAGTCATATATCACATCATATATCACTGTAATTAGAAGTTTTATCCTCTGCTGAAGCAAGAAACTAGGCCAATAGTTTTGCATATTGTAATGAACTATTTTCATGCTTGTCTACAAGTAAGACAAGTATTTAAAATCTAAATGTATGTCCATATACAGTATGTAGCTAGTTATTTGGTAGATGGCAATGGAATAAGCAGGATAATTTATATTCAGTGAGTCATTATTGCAAAATAAACTCAGACAGGGTGATCAGGACCCAGACAAAATGCGGATAATGACCGGCTTACTGTACATTATCCGTTAAACGTTACACAATTATACAGACAACACAATAGTTGCCCAGAGATAAGTACAAGACTAATTAGTAATTATTTTTACTCTGCTCATTTTACTAGTTATTTTAAATAATAACTGTTGTTGCTCATAGTCTGCACAAGTGCAGTGATTGGGATACACAGACTTCATATTCTCGCTATAGGCATCTTTATTCTCCTAATTAAACTATCACAAAATGTAAACACATTCCGCAATTTCCCTCCAAGGCACAAACACAGGCAGGACTGGTTTAAATTCACAGTAAATCACAATTTTCGCTCTATTTGAGGATGCAACTATTATGAGTTGAGTCATCGTGATGTTTCTTTCATTGGTGACAAAACACAAGGTTACAGTGAGCTGTTTCAAAATGTAATGTTCTGGCTGTATTATGAAATGTACAGACCTTTTCTTCCTGAGAGATGCTCATTATAATCCTTTCATTAAAGACCATTGTGCTCTCTAGCAGGTGGTTTTTCAAGTTTCCTTAGTTACCGCTTGTGAAGAGGTAGTCTTTTTATGGTGGCCTTTGAGAGACTGCTGTATTCAGAAATCAAGGTCCAGATGATGCATTCTGTACTGTATGTTGCTCACAGTGATGCTCTTTATTCAGTCTTGCAATAAAAGTGAGACCCTAAAGCGAGACTTCTTCAAAGCCCATCTAACCTGATGACAATTATCTAACAACTGAGATTACAGTAATCCTATCTGACATGGTAAATTGCCATTTGATATACGGAGAAGTCATGCCTATGTTCGTGTGAAACCTCACGATTTGTGTTCTTATCCAAGAAGTTCTTAGACAATTGACAGTGGGTTGCACCAAACTAATCATTGTTTTGAAGTTGATGTTGAAAACTGTTGTAACCTGTCTCGTCAGAATTGAAGAACTGAACCTCCATCTGTCTAGCTGTCTGTCTTTCAGTTCAGTTCAGTTCAATTCAATTCAATTCAGTACTGCCAAAGCATTGGCCATTAAACAAACATGGAACAAAAGTAATAATGTTTACATAAAAAATAAATACATTTCACAAAAGATATATATATATATATATATATATGCCTAGTACATACTGAAAGCCTAGTACATACTGAAAATTTCCATATTGTTTTCCTTCAACTTCCACAAATTCACAAATTAGACATACAGCATATTTTCAGTTGTAAAAAAAAATTATTTCAGTTTGAAAGAATTTGAAACTACCAAGGTTTTTGGAAACTCTAGATTCTCCAGCAGATCTCCAGACTTTTCCTGTGTGCTGTCAAAAAGTTGACGTTAATTTACCTCACTTCTCTTTGAGAGTTGTTGATATTGAAACATGCTGGGCTTGTCACTTTCCTCTTTTGAGAAGATGAAAAAACAACATTTTTCACCTGGCCAAATAGTATATGCTGCATGCTTGTCAGATGATGTTTGATGTGTGTTCTTGCTGGTAAGGAGGTGGAGCAGAGGCGTTCGACAGGGATAGGAGAGCTGTGGCTCAAATTTACTGAGGTATGGTAGATATTTTTGGATTTTGGCTTACACACAGACTCTAGGAGTCCTTTTGCTCTCATGCCCTGCTCTTGTCTGACACAAAGATTAAGGAAGGAGATGGAGCAAGGGGTAAGCTATTTTATTGCACACTAGGAGCAGAAGTGCTGTGCTCTAGGGCACAACAGCAGCGGAAAGAGCTCTAACTGGAATCTGAACCATCATGTTTTTGCGCTGTGGTGTGAAACCCATGTAGAGCTGTCAAAAAACACAGATGTACAAATCGATGTTTTGCCTTTAGTGGTCGGGGAGACCAGGAAGTGTTGTAACGCACTGTGTTTCAACATCTGTAACATATTTTTTTTTTGTCTCAAACTTTGATATAATATTCTCATTCTGATATTAATTAGCTTAGAAATCTGCTACTTGTCCTTAATAGTGTAAATTAATGTTAAGAGTGCTGTTAAAAACTACCATGCTACCATGATAGATTATAATACCAATACAAAATATGGATAGAGTTGTTTTGTATTGATATTAAATTAGAAATGTTGTGCATTAATTCATTGTGATAATAAATTTAAAAACATACTTGTTCATATATTATTATTATTATTATTATTATTATTATTATTATTATTATTATATAT
>NW_015652130.1:1476931-1477818 GCF_001515625.1 Sinocyclocheilus rhinocerous
TTTAAAAACATACTTGTTCATATATTATTATTATTATTATTATTATTATTATTATTATTATTATTATTATTATTATTATTATTATTATTATTATTATTATTATTATTATTATTATTATTATTATTATTATTATTATTATTATTATTATTATTATACAATATAATAAATATAATAATTTATTATTATTGTTGTTGTTATTGTTGTTAAATCTATAATATAATATAATAATATATATTAATAACAAATATAATAGTTTTATAATAGCTTTAATTGAAACTCTGAAGCTGTTCATCTCCAAAATAAAAGCAAAATGAAAACCTGTGTGCTTGTTGCCAGAAATGATGCACACATGTAGTTCCCAGGGAGCTCGTCTTAGATTTGGCTGTTCGTTCCACATTAGCGTGGGAGCCATCTTGGATCTGGCGAAGAGTTATCACCCTCCTGCTGTTCGCAACTGATTTGCCTCATGCCACTTATCAGCACTGCTGCAATCACAGCTTCAGCCAGATTAAGCATTCATCACATCTCTTACTGAAGTTTTATGAAACACCTCACTTTTTTCCTGAGACTTTGTGTAGCCCTTTGCAGTCCACTATAAACTACCATAATGAGCTGCTTTCAAGTGAAATGCAGACCTTGCTTTAAGACCTTTGGGTTCATATTCTAGGTGAAAGAACACGTCATTACTGTACTCTTTTGAACAGTGTTAAGGAAAAGTTCTAAAAGTAACATTGTTTTTCTGTACCTAAAGACCTATAATTTATACCCGAAGTGTGGTTCCAAGAGTACTCATATATAATTTTGTTATTTTATATTTCATATTTTTCTTATTTATAATAATATATATATATATATATATATATATTAAACTTAAAGTACATTTCATT
>NW_015652130.1:1477967-1506656 GCF_001515625.1 Sinocyclocheilus rhinocerous
AGTACATTTCATTCAAGATATGTTCTCTGAGAATCTTGTATTCATTTAGGGATAGAGTTATTAAGGAGAGACAACCAGGCATGTGTTCCTGCCTTTTAAACAGTTTAAGCCTTAATTCTCTGAGCAAATGTTTACATTATAAATATTTCAGTCAGTTATTTCATTATAAGCATTAGCAGTGCTTTCAAGCCTCTCAGGGGATGATACCCATATACACTCCTACAAAAATATGGAATTATGAATTCAAATCCTCCAAATACCCTCAATCTGAAGTTTGACTAAGCTTTGGCTATTGGGCTGCAGTCCCAGGTTTTTTCAATCGCCCCAGATCTTACTTTTTTTTTTAATGCATAGCATTTCTTTCTTTTTTATGTGTGCATTTAATTGCAATGGCAGTTGGTTTAATATGCTTGTATTTGATGATTTAGTCCAGGACTCAATTTATTTTTTAACAGCCTTGTGAAAGCAAGACCCCTCAATGAATGTGCAGTGTGAAATTATCCTTACATTTTCTTGTATGTAGTTTTTTTGCTTTTCAACAATGTTCATATTTCCTAATCACCAATTTCATAGATATATGTAATATAAAGGTCTCTTTTGTATTAAACTGGCAAATTTTCCTCAGCCTAAATTTGATTATATTTTAGTTTAAAGAGTGAATATCATTCATTATGGTGCATAATCAGAGATTAAAAAGCAAGCCAGCCTATTGTGGGCAAATTTAACAGGATTAGAAACATATTCAGTGCATAATTTAACTGGGATATCTTGGATGCCTAAAATGGTCCATGAGCTCAGCTCTTAATGTGTAATAGAAGAGCCATAAACCTTGGCCACATATGATGTTCTTTTGATGCTTGTTTTATGCATCCTGTTTATTTGGTTCATATGCCACATCCAGACCAGCCCCCCCTGCTGAGACCTTATACAAGCTGACAAAACTTTGTGAAAAGACACTAAGTGAAACTCTAACTGTGATTTGCGAAGTATCAAGGGGCCATTCCCTCACTAGCATGATTTGTCTTGTAAATATAGCGCAGTAATTGCCGTGCTAAAGAACAGCAGCCAAAATTGCCTTCAGATGCTCCAGGGTTGAAGCACTCTTCTTATCGCAGGAGCAAAGAGATAAACAACTGCCAAGTGGTAAAATTCAAAGACTGTTTTGTTCTTCTCAGAATAAGCTATTAACCTTGCACTCTCAAACATTAATTATGAATTCTCTCCGTCACTTGAAGAAGAAAAGTGTTCGTTACGGCACAAAGTTACACTTGGCAGCTTGTCAAAGGCTACGTCCTCTGCAGGTTTTTAAATTGGGCAAACGGAGCAAACATTGCGTTTGAAAAAGCTACTCTGCAACTTCATTTTCAGGCGTGTTCCCAGAGGTGGCATTTCTCATTTTTCTTATCTGTGCACCTTGAAGGCTGTCAGAGCGGTGAGCGCTGTGCCTCGGTTGTTCGGCATGGATCGGAGAAGTTTCCTGAGGTGAAGGACCCGACGCTGGTGTTGAGTCGTGGCACTTTTGAATTTCATCTACAGCTAGGTCTTTCCGATCAGACTCATTTGAGAGCGGGGTTTCAGATGGAAAGAGTAACACTTTACCCTCCCAACTCTGACTGGATGTCGGTGCATTGTGATGTTGTAAGTGTGCTCTGTGATGCCCGTGAATTGCTTTCCTAGGGGATGTCAAGAGGGTAGAAAATTGCAGCACTTTAGCTCGACTTTAACAGGCTTTTCCTCTCTTATTCGAGCTTGCTGAGAGATCCCATTTATCCTGTTATGGAACCTGCATTGCATGGGAAAGAGAATTCCTTATGGGTAATGTATGGATTGTGATGATGCATCTGCAGGAAAAAGCATTAAACATAATGATTGACTTTGGGGGGACGGTGCCTCATGGGTATAATTAGCAATCAGCCGTGATGAATTTAAGGTTTCTAACAGTTTCCTCTTGTTCTCACTTTTTCCTTTTAATTATGAGGAAACAGATGCACAAAATTTTGTAGGAATAGTCTGGAGTACGATTTGTAAACAAATATATCCAGAATGGCAATATAAATATAAATTATATAAGGTTTTTTAATTTATATAAATGTGTAATATCGTATACATATTTTGGGGATGTGTAGGGCCTATATGTGTGTACATATGCAAATTACAAGTCAAGAGTTTGAAATAATTACATTTCTTTTATGTTTTTGAACTAAGTATTTCACACTCACCAAGGCTTCATTAGTTGATTAAAAATACAGAAAAAGTGTGATATTGTGAAATATTAAAATTTAAAATAACATTTCTATTTTCATGTGTTTTAAAATGTAATTTATTCCTGGCAAAGCTGAATATTCATCAGCCATTACTCCAGTCTACAAGGTCACCTTTAGAAATCGTATACACATACAGGTGCATCTCAATAAATTAGAATGTCATGGAAAAGTTCATTTATTTCAGTAATTCAACTCAAATTGTGAAACTCGTGTATTAAATAAATTCATTGCACACAGACTGAAGTAGTTTAAGTCTTTGGTTCAATTAATTGTGATGATTTTGGCTCACATTTAGCAAAAACCCACCAATTCACAATCTCAACAAATTAGAATACTTCATAAGAACATAAAATAGAATACTTCATAAAAACATTTTTAGTGAATTGTTGGAAAGCATTCCTTCTGGAAAGTATGTTCATTTACTGCATATGTACTCAATACTTGGTAGGGGCTCCTTTTGCATGAATTACTGCATCAATGCGGCGTGGCATGGAGGTGATCAGTTTGTAGCACTGCTGAGGTGGTATGGAAGCCCAGGTTTCTTTGAACTCATGCCTCACTTAAATTTTGCATTAGAAAGAAAGAAAGAAAGTTTAAGTAATTAAACTATATAAATATGACATATTTAAGTTTGCCCAAAATACTTTTTCGAATCACTGTATAGATACAACATAAATATAACATTTTTTAAAATTATTTTACATTTCGGTTCTACCCAATTATCCAATTTTGCAGTCATGATGTAATTAACAATCATGATCCAAAAATACTGTTTCTTCACAGCAAGATATGTATGTATGTCTTTCTTTTTTGAAGTATGAAAATTATGGCCCATGATTTCTAACTGGTAGTGATTCTCCTCCGTGCACCTTTATTGTTGTAAACATAAGTGCTTACTTTTGTAGTGTTTCATTACTGTGAACATTGTCTTCCAATCAAATCAGTGACAGCCTTGATAGTTATAATGTTAGCTTGTTTGTTGTTTATAATTGCCTTTTAATCACGCTCTTCTTGTATGATTGTAATTTCCCTCTCTTCTTTCTCTAACTTTGTAACTTTGAGGAGAAAAAAAAAACTTGTTTATATAGAGCTACAGATTCTGATGAATTAAAGACTTCAATCTTGGTGACATGAGTCTATAGGGGAAATGGCGTGTACTTTGTACTTTCGGTGTGCACTTTGTCTGCAGTATGTTTATCTAATTATTTGATCAGATAGACAAAATGTATATATATTTTACATATGTATTTATTTAGGCTGTTCAGTATATAGTGCACAGTATGCAGCACACTAGTATTCCATTCTGAACAGAGACAGTGTCTTTATATGAAGGGCTATCAAAATATGTTACGTTTAAATTAATAAACCGTGCTAGACTAAACTGACATATATTTCAAAAGCAAAAGGTTTTCCCAACATTTAGTTGAAAGGAGGCGAGCTATGAAATTGAGCATTTTGAATTTATCAACAAGACTTTCAAATGGCATTTTGAAGTTCACTTGGAGTGCATTTGTGGTTTAAGGCAATACATGGTGAGTGACTGAAGAAGTGTCTAGAGATAGATCTTTTTATTACACACAAACACACACACACACACAGAAATGATCCCACGAGCATCAGAATTAAATATTATAGTGCAAATTAGGCCTTTAAACCAGTAGTTCATCAAATATTCTGTATTGTTGGGCCTTCGGAGTTCTAGGAATAACCACATCTGAAATATTAAGCAGAGACTGGCAAGGATTCAGTGAATGTTGTCTGCCATGAACATTTTTAGAAAATAGATTATTAAATAGTCTAGACATGTATTGTGCATAAAACTGTTTTGGCTGTCTTTTTCTATAAATAGACAACAGAGAACGTGATGTAGCTTAAAACATCTTTCTCATACAAAGACCTGACAATATTTTAAGCATCTTTGAACTTGAGTAAAAACAATAATAATACCATATCTATGCATGCTATATACATAGTTTATACACTACCATTCAGTCAGCATGATTTTTGGAGTTAGTATGATGTGTATATAATTTGTTATCAACAATGACACTTTTTTTTATCAGATCTGATCAAAAGTGACAGTAAAGACATTACAAAAGATTTTGATTTCAAATAAATGCTGTTCTTTTGAACTTTTGCATTTGTCCAAGAATTCTTAAAAAAATCTATCACTGTTTGCACAAAAAAATTAAGCAGACACACTATTTTCAACATGCATGATGATTAAAATGTTTCTTGCATATTAGAATGATTTCTGAAGGATCATGTGAGACTGAAGACTGGAGTAATGGCTAATAAATATTCAGCTTTGCCTTCACACAAATAAATTACACTTTAAACAGTTATTTTAAATTGTAATACTATTTCACATTATTACTGTTTTTATTTTTAATCTCAAATCTCAAATCTGATATCAATTACATGCAGCCTTTGTGGCATAAGAGACTACTTTTAAAAACACTAAAAAACAGGAACAATAGTGTTTATTCAGATTTATTTGCCTTTAGGTGCTGCTGCCGCCAAGCCTGTCATTTGCCCTCAGTGCATGACGTCTGTGACACCTACCAGGTTTCATTTCAATATTCCAAAGTGTGTGAGAGCTCATTCACAAAAGGAAATTTGTATGTGCCCCCAGACTGCATGAGAGCTTCTGAGGCAGCCGTGCCTAAATTAAACTGTTTACATCTTATAATACTAAAAACGTCTGTGCTTGAGTACGTAGATATTGGTGGCACTGCTCAATCATTAAATCACTCAGGTGAGAAATGAACTGAATTGCTTTTTTAATGTGAAAAATAAGGTATGCTAATAAACAAAACCATAACATACCCTTGAGTTTCTGATAATGAAGGACTGTTAACAATCATATTGATTAACTTTATCAACAGTTAGGAGAGATTCACGAAGTCAGGAGAGTTAACAAACAATAAATGTAAAAAAAAAAATAACTTTGCGTATGAATCACTAGGGTCAGGGGTGTCCCTTGAACATCATATTGACTTATGACCCCCCACACGATTGCTTTCCGGGCCCTTGGAATCGTCCTAACCTTCCCCCCGTTACGGCGCCTACTAGTCCTAGAGTACATTTGAACACTCTAATATCAGTGTTGACTGCATTAGAATAGGTCAGATAATGCTCACCGAATGTCTGGCATCTGCATATTTGCTTTAAGCAATATATGATTTTATGTGATTTTATGTATATAATTGGTGTATTATAGTGGATTATAGCTTTTTTCATGTTGTATTGCTGTATTATTTGACCTGAGGTTGTTTCAAAATAGAAACAGGCTTTCAAGCTCTAAGCTCACATTGGCTATATTTTATTATATATAAGCGAGAGAGAGAGAGAGAGAAGTTATGGAGTTCAGCTGTGGTCCATCATTTTTCAGCTAAGGTTTGAGGTCAAAAACAATGTGTAAGGCTTTAAAGTCTCTTGGCGACACTTGGGCCCAATCCCAATTCTACCCCTTAGCCCTTCCCCTTTCCCCTAGGTAGGGGTGTCTCAATTCTCTTTTGGTTGGAGGGGTAGGACCAGACATCCCTTCAAACGAAGATTTTTCGGGACCACACTTCAAACGAAGGGGTATGGATTATCTCAGCGTAAACCGGCTTCAGCAGCAACATGACTGCCCGATCGAACAAAAAGGCACATAAATGTAAGCATTTTTGGCATTAATAAAGATTTTAACGAAAAGTAATCATTTGTTTTACGTTACATTCAATCGTGAGTTCATATTTACGGTCATGTTACTCAAAGAAATGTTTGCAAAAAATTGCTAAAGTTTGCTAACGTCATATCATTACTGACTGCACGATAGTGCCACAACATATTTTCATGTCTGATCAGGACCATAACCACCATAGACATTAAGGGGGGCTAGCCCCCCAATAATTAGAAATCGCTAAACCTTTTTCTCAAATATTGCCAATCCGAGAGCGAGAGAGAGAGAGAGATGAAAGTTGCGTGTATGCGCGTCTGTGCGTTTCTCTTTTTAGAGTGTGTATATGTTTGTATGTGTGTGTGTGTGTGTGTGTGTGTCAATAAGCAGCACGTTAATATAGAACGGTAATTAAAGGCTCTAATGCACACCATTAGGTGTGTGTGTTGTAGGAGCTAGACGATGTATGATGACGTGTGACAGCATATAGTGGTGTCCCAATTCTTAGGGGAATATTTTCACCCCTACCCCTTGACACTCTGTTTCAAGAAACAAGGGGAAGGGGTAGGCGGAGAGGTAGGGGAAGGGGTATAAAATAGAATTGGGATTGGGCCTTGATCTACATTTGACAACCTCTGATTTGACTCAATCAAATACAACCTTGAAAAAGCAATACATGATTGTGTTACTGCAACCCCAGTTTAGAATAACTTAGTTTGGTCTTCTTTCAGCTGGTACCCAATCATTTCAGTCTCAATGGGGGATTTACCTTGTCATCTTAACTTGTACTTTTCTGATCAAAAGTGGTGGATTTGGTTTGAACTATGTCAGTTAAGGCATTTTGTAAATGGACATAATTTTCTGAAAATGAAGATGCAAAATAAGTGTTGTCCTACAGTATGTTTGTTTAACAGGAACATCCTGAGAATAAAGAATTAAATTTAAAAGACTATTTGCTGCGGTAGGTTCAAGGTTAATGACTAAATTTATATGTGTCGCATAACAAAATTGCTAATTTATTACTTTGTATATGACAACCTCATATTTCTTTTGAAGTCATTAGGTATTAAAAATAAAATAATTAAAGATAAACAAGCACCTCCCAAACAATAAAGTAAAGAGTATGCAGTTTTTATGCTCAAGTCTAAGGCAAGGACAGCTTATACACGGCAAAAGCCATCAAGGAACGTATCAACACCTGGGTTATAATGTAAATGAATAAAAAGCATTTATAATTTATATGCAAGGCTATAATTTGCAAGAGTGCCAATGATGACCAAGTATGACAAATGCAATACTCACCAGTGTTTCTCAAGAGGAAACCTATGAAACTCAGAGTTAAAGACTTTTACGTTGTTAGGAAAAATGTATATTTCAAATAAATGTTGCTCTTTTGAACTTTCTGTTCATTAAAGAATCCACCAAAATATTAAGCCACACCACTGTTTTCAACATTGATGATGATAATAAGAAAAGTTTCTTGAGCATCTTTTTTACACTAAATCTTTTGTTGCAAATCTGAGTCCGACGACGTGAGAGTTTAAAGGGATAGTTCACCCAAAAAATTACTCATTAATTGCTCACCCTCATGTCGTTCCAAAACCGTAAGACCTTCGTTCATCTTCGGAACACAAATTAAGATATTTTTGATGTAATCCGAGAGCTTTCTGACCCTGCATAGACAGCAATACAACTACCACGTTAAATGACTTTTGAACTTATTTGTAGTCACAATTATTACACAGTAATATAATGCATTTCTCACTGCTGCTTGTCCCTAAATCAAATCTCCTCAGAGAGCAGCTCATATTCTTTGCATCTCTTGCAATGCACCCAACAAACGCAAGTGTGTTTAAACTTTTGGTGCTAAATCCAAAGGGACAAATACTTCAATAACAGTGAAACTGGCATCTTCTCTCTTCACTGATGATGCAAGCCCCAAAAATACAATGATAAAAGAGACCAGCAGTGGGTGGATTCAAATTGATCCAACTGAACCAAAGTTATGGAGACTGAAAGTTGTCTTCCCCCCCCCAATTGTTATTTCTTTGTGTATCTTTCACAGCTTGCATCAGAATGAGACAGTTCGATTTTTATTGTACACTTGATTTGCAAAATCGCCATTTCAAGAAGTTAATTATTGCAGATATTGACCAGCTGAGGTAATCAGCGGACTCAATCACTTCAGGTGACTTACGCTGGAGTGTCGTCCTCTTCTGCCCTCCCCAACAGTCAAGCCTCATTGCGGATTCTGCAGAGAGATCAGTCTTTTAATGGGCTATCATTAGCTTCTCTTCATCTGCTCAGTGAAAGCGAAAAGAGGGGGTGTGGGTGGTGCTGAATGCCGCGGCAGAAGTGACGACTTGCTTGACCATGAAAGAAAATGAATGGGACATGCATGGGTAATGAGATTACATGAGCTGTATCTCGCTGCAAGATCACCAGGTACTCCAGTTTAGGAATGTATAGACAAGCCTGTGCTGCTTTAAACCAGAGATGGAAACAAAGCAGGCTATGCACATATGTGATAAATCCATAGAGGTATGTTCGCAGCGGGTGTCTGTGCTCATTTGATGATCTGCTAGACTCTCTTTCTCTCTCTCTGCTGGCAGTATGTTGGGAGTGTGACAGGGCAGGCTATTGGTCGCAGCTGTCTGGGGTTCTCTGAGGGCCCGTGCCATACGGTCAGCATGAGAACTAGAGTGGCCCGAAGTCCTGTAGGATCATTCTGACCATATTCTGCGTCCATTCTAGCAGTTAATATCAAGCACAGCCTGCCGTGTGGCTTGTTTCCCCAGGAAGAACCGCAGAAAGATCAGATTCGTTGTAAATTGACTTGGAAATGGCACAAAAACTGTTTGAGAATAAAAAGAGTGTTTAATGCGGCGTGCATAACTCCAGAAACAAAACCCAAGGGTTAGTTCTTGGTAAAAGGACAATTCTGTTCATTTACTTACCTTCATTTCATTCCAGACCTGTGTGGAAATTACCTGTATGGAAATTCAGTGGGACTACATTGACTTTCATAAAAAAAAAAAAATCTCTTTAAGGCTAATTTGCACATACTAGGTGATCAGGCTCCTTTTCATTTTATAAAAATGATGACAAAATACATTTTTGTTTGGTAATATACTTCATTCATTCATATACACTACTGTTCAAATGTTTGGGGTCAGTAAGACTTTTTTAAAAAGAAATTAATACATTTATTCAGCAAGGATGCCTCTAATTGATCAAAAGTGATGCTAAAGACTTTTACATTGTTACAGGAAATCGTTCCACTGTTCAAGGAATTCAAGCAATTATTTCTGAAAGATCATCTAACACTGAAGATTAGAGTAAGCTAATGGTAAAAATAATAATAATAATAATAAATAAATAAATCTATGCCATCACAGGAAAAAATACAATTCAAAATGTATTAAAATGAAAAAAGTTATTTTCAATTGTAATAATATTTCACTATATAACTGTTTTTACCTACTAACCTGTATTTTTGATAAAATAAATGCAGCCTTGGTAAGCATAAAAGACTACTTTCAAAAACATTAAAAAATCTTACCGACCACAAACTTTTGGACAGTAGTGTACCTGAAATTCTTGGCCTACTGTAGGAGAACATTTATTTTTTGGTTTGGGCATTATTTAATTGGGCATATTTTTGTTGCATTATTCCAAATAAGTCAATTATGATAGATTATGATTCCCCCCCCCCCCCCCCCTACCTATATATGATTACAGGTGTGTTGCACAATGGGTAGTGTGCAATTTAATTGTTTTATTGTAGTTTATGTGTTCACTATATTGTGGGTAGGGTAGTGGTGGGTTGCTGTATGTATTATATGTACGTAGTATGTTACTCGTATTAAAACAGCAGATATCGTATTGTATGCGTCCAATACAAATTTCCTTCTTGACAATAAAGTTTATCTTATCTTATGATCCACAAATAAATGTAAATAGGTTAACTAAAATTATATTCACTAATTATACTAAAACATATTCACAAATATAAAGAATGCGATCCACAGTTAAATTGAGTTTCACAAACATTAATTAAATTCACAAATAAATCGGATGAGATTTGCAATAAAAAACATATTCAGATCATCTGAACATTTTTTTTTAATTCATGTTTGTGAAACTCTTTAAGATTTATTTGTGGATCTCATTGTGTTTATTTGTGAATACACTTACATTTTGTTAATCTCTTTACATTTATTTGTGAATCACAATCTAGTCATTTGGAATAATGTGACAAAAATATCTCCATAGTTGTGTGCCATTCAGAATTTAATTGAATAGGTGCAGTATTGGTGTGATGCAACAAGTGTGGTTTCTCAAGACAAAAACATTTGTCTTCCTCCATTGTATAAATTACCCTTACGAATGTTCTTTAATTCCTGAACTATGGGCAGCAACAGGCAAGACAATGCACTGACCTTTGAATGTTCCATCATATGTGTTACTATCCGTCCTATCAATTATTTATCACGCTGCACTTCGCTGCGAGCCATTATCCCGTTTGATATTGCAAAGGTGGGGAGAAATAACAGCTGTGCTTTTTTCCACTATGTGTGTCGGCTGTGTCTGTCACCGAGACCTGTAGGGTGTGTTCAAAAATGAATGAGCTGTGCTTACAGTGTAAATAAGCAGTGGGATGACACCGGAGGATGTTTAGAATGCAAACACCTGCTGTTGCTTTGATTGGTTGTTTCTGTGCAGCGGATTGCTTCCGATCACCGAGCTGGGCAGGGTGCCCGCTTATCAAATGCAATATGCGCATACAGGCGTGTTCTTAAAGCTTATAGGATTGATTTTGTGTTTTGTTTTACATGAGGCTGGATAATGCAATCATTGTACTTGAACTGTAAGAAATGTTCTGTAAGAATGTTCTGTAAGAATATTATATTATTGCAATTTCTAATATTGGTTTCCTATTTTAACGTATATTTTCAGCATCATTACTCCAGTCTTCAGTGTCACATGATCCTTCAGAAATCATTCTAATATTTTGATTTATCATCAGTGTTGAAACTGTTCTGCTTAATATTTTTTTTGGAACCTTTGATACTACTTTCTTTGATTCTTTGATGATTAAGAAGTTTAAAAGAACAGCATTTATTCAAAATAATATTTACTACAACTTTTTATCCATTTAACACATATTTGCTGAATAAAGGTATTATTCATAGAAAGAAAGAAATTACTGACCCCAAACTTTTGAATAGAAGTGTATATTGTAACACAAAATTTCGATTTTGAATAAACACTGTTCTTTTTAACTTTTTATTTGTCAAAGAATCCCGAAAAAAAGTATCACAGGTCCCCACGTTTTTACTTAAACTTTATTTTCTCAAAATAAATATTGAGATTTATTGTACTCTGTTTCATAGTTTAAAATATATAATTTATACTGTATTTACTGTATAAATATATCATTTTCCCCCAAATTTTCATATTTTAGGATTTGAAGTGGACACAAATTAAAATCTGTAAATAAAATATACAAAATAAAACATTTTCATGTCAATTTTAATGTGATCATCATCTTCATAAAACAAAAAGGAAAAAGTTATATGTTGTAGGCAGGGACTGACCTTATTAAAAAGTTTTGAAATTGGTAACTTGGGTGGGTTCAGTCTCACATATTTGCTGAATATCACTCGAGGCTCCTTTATGTTCAGGCTAATCGGTCACCCAGTTGTGCTAGGGAGCTGACGTTATCCAGGATAAGTTTCTCGGTTTCATCTAGCTTTTTCTCGGTTGAGGAGATCTTTTTGCATAAAACATTGACAGACGTATCAGTTGCATCTACTTTCTGGTGCAGGGAAAGCGTTATGTTTTTGATAACCCCTTCACTGTTTCCAGCTATCAGAGCATCTGCATCATTAGCTAATGCCATGCTAGGCCGCTTTGGTGTTGTCTTTTTCAGTATTGTTTGGAGAATTCTTGCGTTACTCCATGATGGTGATCACAAATCAGACAGAGACATGTTCGGCAAAGTTACATTATACATGAGACCTTGTCGAATACATTCAGCTTAGTCGTCTCACTGCATTACACCTCAAAGTGCATCATGACCTCACGTCGGACTGTGTCTGTTTATTTCATGTACATTTTCTTCAAGCTTGGTTGGGTTTATCTTGCCAGGTAATTTCAGAAGACAAGCGTTCTCATCCACTGATCTGTAATCAATGTTCTCCACTTTATTTTCCCCCAATCTGAGACGGTGCTGGCATAGAGGAATCTCTTTTGGGACTGAGAGGATTAAACAGAGAGCGAAAAACCTTGGCCATCAATCATAGTTTCACTCCAGCATAGTTTTACGACGGATATATCCCTAAACAAGCGCAGCGGCTCGTCTGCTTAATTGCATGCCCCAGTGCTGATAGCATAGGAGTAATTGATTGGGGTATATTAGGTTGGCCTAACTTGTGTTCGCACTTGTCTCACAGTCAGTTCCTCGTCTCTCACCGTGGCCCGGCATGGTCTATTTTCTGCAGTGCATCAATATTTCATTCCAGCCCATTTTTTTCTTGGAAAGGATTGTCATCTCAGGAAAAGGTTGGACCTGTTTTTGATTATCTTTCTTTTCACCTGTTTCCCAGTGAAGATTAAGATGACTTAGACTGTCACAACTATCACAAAATGTATGTTTTGTTTTACCAAAAGGCACATGGAAAGGCAGTACAAGTTTCTGTTTTTATTAAAGACAAGAATAGACAGACATTTTGTGGTTATATATAAAAAAATAAAAAAAAAGTATATAAATACATATACATATATATTAGTGCTGTCAAATGATTAATCGCGATTAATCACATCCAAAATAAAAGTTTTTGTTTACATAATATATGTATGTGTACTGTGTATATTTATTATGTATATATAAATACACACACGTACAGTGTTTATTTTGAAAGTATTTACATGTATATACATTTATGTATTTATATTCTTATATTTTATATATTTAATATATAAACATAACATATTTTTCTTAAATATATACATGCATGTGTTTGTATTTATATACACAATATACACAGTATACACATATATTAAACTTTTATTTTGGATGCGATTAGTCGCGCTTAATCGTTTGACAGCACTAATGTATGTATATTAAATTTGTTATTTTTATTATTTATAGTGTGTGTGCGTGTTTGTGTATACATATAATATTTTTTAATTAATTATTATTATTTTTTAATTAATTAATTGTTATTTTTCTATATTGTAATGCATTTTTAAATGGCTAATTTTCTATCATTCTATATTTTCTTTAATATAAACTTAAATTTATACATTTACTTTAATTATTTTAAACTTTTTTTGCATATTTTAATTATATTTATTTATTTTCTAATTTCTAATTGTTAACTTTTTTATATAATTATATATAAATCTAATTATATATACATGTATTTTTTTTTACACATTATAGAAATACAAATATAATGCACTAAATATAAAAATTATATTATAACATTTACTTAAATATAATGCATATTATATTATAGAAATATGAATATAATTCACTACATTGAATAACGTCCACTCAGGCCGCTCAGCGGTGGTACAGGAGCTGTGGCGACGGGACGTGACGTCTCCGTTCCCTCCTTCAGGGAACGAGGTAGATTGGTCTATCTAAGCGAGATCCCAATTTCGTCGGTCATCCGACGTGACGTCGAGAGTGACCGACTGAAAGGGAACATGATTTTCATTCTGTATTTTAAAATGTGGTTAGGGTTTGTATATTACTTTTTAATGTTAAAATGTTTAGGTGATTAATTTTTCTACAGCTTCTAAAGAATCATCAGTTAATTTGTTGCCTCTTTGGAGCATAAACCCACTATTATAACACTCCTTTGTTAATTGCAATTGGATGAATCCAGAAAATGACAAAAGACTGTACAGTCAATGAGAAACTAATTCAACATTCTTTAGTTTAGCACAATGCAATAATGTTGCTCATGTTGTTAATTAAGAAAATTTTACAAGCAGGAGTCCATGGTTTTGCTGAGAGTGCGAGTGGGAGATCGCTGGGTCAGAAAAGGTTCAAAACCCCCTGAGCTCACAAAGTCAACCTTGTGGCCACAGGAAGAGCAGAGCTATAATTCATGTGGTTGGAAAGTAGTAGTGCACCATACGAGCTCAAGTTCCTCTAGTGTACTGTAATTCTGAATTAACTGTGTACTGATTAGATGCGTCATCTTTATTGCAACAGGTTAAATCAGCAGTTTTGCATATGCACCCAGATAATCAGATACACTCACGTGTCGCCTGCTCACAAGGTTCAGATATGAGACAGCGCAACCGCTGGTGGTCTACAGAGGATACCTCATTATGTAGAACTGAGCTCGGGGTAGCAGAGCTAGCTGCAATAATCCCATGCCTCACTGCAGAGCTCATTCCAGGATAACACTCCTAATGAGCTCACGTCTTCCCCCTGCGCTCTTGCTGAGATTGCTGGCAGCGTGTGTGCGTAATATGTGTGTCTCGCTCTCTCTCCATGTTTCATCACAGGATCAGAGAGAGAAAGTAGGAGTCGAGCCCCCTGAAGTGAACGGCCTCAGTCTCTCGGATGCGTTTTCGCTGTGCAGTTGACATGCTAACCCAATTGTGCCTCGAGGATACGGAATCAAACGAGGCAGTCAGACACTGACAGCAATGCAATGCAAATAGTTAGTTCTCATTTAAAGGTGCTTTTATAAACGCTAACGTCAATATTTCAGTAATCTCCACATCAGACAAGACACTAACAGCCCATTCAATGACCGACTGATGTATATTACTCCTAAAAATGGCAAGCGCTGACTGAAATTGCCAGTTCCTATTGCCTAGTTCATATTGGCTGGCTTTATACAACTTCCATAGGGCTTTTTTATCAGTTTGCCTATAAACAAGTTAAAAAGTTTCTGGGTTGATGCAATGTGCTCTTTTTAGGAAGACCTAATCGCCAGATTTGCCCAAGTTTAGTTCCAGTGTCAGGTTAGTTATTATATAAGATATTCAGAGTTTTGTTGGAGACACTCAGGAATAATTAAAATAGTAAATTAGATATCCACAGGCAATCCAGTGTTATATGATCCTTTAGAAATCCTTCTAATTTGCTGATTTGGTGCTCAAGAATAATTTCTTCTTATTATGAATGTCAAAAACAGTTGTGCTGCTTAAAATTTAGTTGAGACTGATACATCTTTTTCAGGATTTTTTGATAAAAAGAAATATAATTTTTTTAGAACATTACTGTTTAAAAGCCTTTAACTTTAGTTAGAAAAAAAATCAGTGTAATGCATGCTAGCTGAATTAAAAGTATCCATTTATTTAAACAATAAGAAAAATATATATTTTTGATCTTTTGAATGGTATTCTATGTATGTGAAATAATCTGAAATGATGTGAAATAATAATATATATTTCTCTGCTTTTTTTTGTACAGTAATCATTTTATTCATTAGTAATTTATAATTAATTTGTAATAATTTATTAATTACTTTATTAATTAATTAAATTATTTTTCCATAATTGTCTCTGAACTGCATGTGAAATTAGTGGTTGATCACATTTCATTTAGGTCTTTTTCTGTCTATGTGTGTTGTTTGTTTGCCACAATAAGCTACAAGCAGAAAAAAATATGTTAGTTAACAAGTCTGATTGCGCAAAACTAATATTTCAATAGTCCTGAAACTATAAACACATCACAACACCTCAGTTTAAAGGGGTCATCGGATGCGACATGCACTTTTACAAGTTTGAAGGGAATGCGCCCCCGATCTACCTTAATGCGTCCATGTTCGCGCGAATCATTCGTGATCCAGCCTCACCTCGAGAAGAAGTAAGTATAAGGTTCTTTTATGAATCTTTGCAAATCGCCTATCCTAATAACGGACTAGTTAGCAAGTTTCACGATGAATTTCAATGAATTTCAAGATTAATTAAACTAAACTTTAAAGTCTCTCAGAGAGCGGCTCGGAAGAGAGGGGAGGGGCGAGCAGAGCTCATTTGCATTTAAAAGCGGCATGCAACAATACGGCTTGCTCTGAAAAGAGCTGTTTTTGACCAGGCAAAAAGGGTGTTGTTTTACACAACCATTGAGAAATTTTAACCAAAGTATGTTATAGACTTTTCATTAAGACCCTAAAGAATCATATCAACTTGTGGAAAATGGGCATCCGATGACCCCTTTACCTTTTATCACTTATCCCGTAAAACTTTGGCGGTCCTCTTATTTCTGTTTCAACACCTATACTGTATGACAATGATCAGCAGTGTTCCATCAACTTTGCTTGATGTATCACCATCTGTCTGCTTGTCTCTGGTGACATGCTTTATAATTAATTATAAACACGGCTAGATTTAGCAGTGGCATTTTGAAGTGCTAACATGTGTGACAGTTCCTTTTTTAGGTTGTGGCTAACATAAGCAATTGTTTAAAGTGAAAGTTGTCTTGTATATAAAGCAGATAGGTGAGTTTTAGGGCTATCACTGGGAAGAAATGTCCCTTGAGGTGATTTTGAATGTATGTCTGTCTGTCTGTCTGTCTATTTTTATCTTTTCTAAGAAAAAAATATCATCTTATATTCGGGTCAATACGGTAATTTAAATATTAGTAAAAGATAACACAAGTGAACACAACATGCAGTTTTTAAATGAAGGTTTTTATTATTAAGGGAAAACAAAATCCAAAACTACAGTACATGGCCCTGTGTGAAAAAGTGTTTGCCCCCTAAACCTAATAACTGGTTGGGCCACCCTTAGCAGCAACAACTGCAATCAAGCATTTGCGATAACTTGCAATGAGTCTGTTACAGCACTGTGGAGGAATTTTGGTCCACTCATCTATGCAGAATTGTTGTAATTCAGCCACATTGGAGGGTTTTCGAGCATGAACCGCCTGTTTAAGGTCATGCCACAGCATCTCAACAGGATTCAGGTCAGGACTTTGACTAGGCCACTCCAAAGACTTCATTTTGTTTTTTTTCAGCCATTCAGGGTCAACACTTTTTCACACCACTGTATATATATATATAAACATTTTCAGGATTCTTTGCTTGTCATACTCTGCGACTTTCAAAAAATAAAAAATCAATAAAATACAGATCTTTCAAATACTTTTCAATTACAACTAAATAACTGCATTTAACTTATTACATGTTTGACTGGAAATAGACAACCATTTATTGGAGTGCATGGAAAGTAGTTCTCATAAGTGTGCAGGTCTTGTGCATGTGATGTTGTTGAAGCTTTCCTCTGACAAATTCTGGCAGCCTGAATGAGTATGAAGTGCTTGTATTTTGCAGATAAGAAGATCAAAGGCTGTGGAAACTGTCGCCCACTGACTTGCCGGTGGGATTTAGGAAGGGTCTCTTTTGTATTTGCTGGTCGCACGTCAGATCTTCAAGTGTGTTTCGCTGCATGTTCAACCATACATCTTTGAGCAGCTTGTTCCAGGCAGCACGAAGTCAATGGTTTTCCACAATGGCGGCGCTAAATTTTTTACACATCGCCCGCTGTCCGTGGTGCTGAAAGATTGATTATATGGCCACCTGACATGCCTGTTACCCAGAGCAATTTCTTTCTGGTCGATGGGTCCCATCATCAAGGCGGCTGCCGTATTGGACCGTGCCATAACGTAGTGAAATGCTTTGAACGAGGTCTGTACTTTTAAAAAGACATAAAAGGCAGTAAAGGATGGGAAACTGGCTTGGATATAATTACTTTGAACCTGGAGTTGCCACTTGGCTGCAACAAATAATTCTGAGCTACACCAGACTTGCATTCAAAATGAATGTGAAGATTTTGTAACCACCATCTTTCAGTTTCATAATATTTGGTTCCAACAGTGTTTTTGGTATTGGCATCTCTGTTCATTTGCTTCCTCATCTGTGCTGCAAGACAGATCAAACCTGTAAGACAGAGTACAAACATTTGAGTTAAATATATCAGCTTCTCTGACAGGATAATTTATGATTCGCACCTCAAGAAAATCATGTCACATTACTTGCACAAGGAAGATTTCCCTGATTGCTCTACGACCACTTTTAACTTCCATTAGCAAGTTATCACTCTTGTCAACTCACTTGAAACATCTGTCAGGGACAAAGGAAGTTGTAAAGAGATATTTAACTGAGTTTTCCTCTAGACTAGAGATTTTTAAAGACACTACGGGCCAGTGAGGCTTTAGAAGAACATATCAGTTGAACAATCTCTATCCATTAAGTCTGTTTTGGGTTCCTTTCTTGTTCAAAAAATAAACATGAATGGGTCTGAAATTGTCTATATATACCGCCATTTAAATGTTTCGAGTAAGAATTTTTTATTTGCATTAAGAAATGTATATTTTTGTTCAACAATGATGCATTACAGCAAATTACAGTGACAGTAAACTAAAGTCATTTGTAAAGTTACAAAAAAATTCTACTTATAAGTTTGGTTGATAAAGAATCCTGAAAAAAAAAAATGTACCATAGTTTTCACTACAATATTACGCAGAACTGCTGTTTTTAACATTGTTGATGATAAAAATGATTAGAAATATTTCTTGAGCAGAAAATCAGCATATCAGAAGGATTTCTGAAGGATCATGTGACACTGAAGACTGGAGTAATGGCTGCTGAAAATTCAGCTTTGCCATCACAGGAATAAATTGCATAAATAACATTACATAAATCACATTATGTTTACTTGGATAAATGCATATATCAGAGTTTAGACTTTCTATGAATTTGATAAATATGAATGGGTCTTTATACATGAAATTATATACAGTAGCTTCATTTATATTTAAAAAGGGGGTTGTCGCAAGGGGATCATTATATTTGGAGGTTCTTGGCATTAAAAAGTTTGAAAATTTCATCTCAACCAGCTGCATTGGACATTTTAATGAATAGTATTTTCTCTTGAGAAAATGATCTGATATTCTGGAAGATCTTGAACATTTATCATTGAACATGTTTGCGCAGTGGGTAGCCGGATGAAGAGTGGGGTGGTCCCGGGGTGCTGAGTGGCCCAGTTTACTGCTTTCCATAATGATAGAGGGCATGTGTTGCTTTAGAAACATTAGCGGAGAACACACATCTTCTGTGGTATTTCGTAATATATGCTATGCTTTATTTCTTAAACACCATCCAGTTGTGAGTCTTCTCACTCCTCTGAGAAAGCGGCTTTAGTTCAGAGAGTTGTAATTGCTGATGGTGCATGTCAATAAAAACAGAAGGTACGCTTAATAACATTTAATTCAGACCATAGTGTCAAAGAAACAACCACAAAGCACAAAACAGCTTAGAATATCATTAAACGATGAACGAAAGTGGAGCAAATCATGTTCATGTTTGAAATTCAGGAACATTCTTTTCATATTCAGATTAGGGGCACTGCACAGCCCTCTTAATTACTTACAGCCAGATTCTCTTTTCAAGCCCCATTACCAGCAGGGGAATGAAAATCATAATGGGCCTGGAAGTAGAGTTTATCATCTCACTGCAACCTTGAGTAAGTGAGATGCACAGATAGACACGACACTCATAGGGCAAACCTCTACACTGGATATAGCGCACACACATCCATCTACTGTTAGCGTCAGTTGCATGAGCGAAAAAGGACAAAAGTTTTTGCCAGAATGTGGTGCATCATTCATTTGCTTTTTAAAAAGTAGGGCAACCTTGACATGTTCCCTACATTAAGGAGAGATCCTGTAGTTGTCCTACTGACACTCAGGGCAATTTATTTCTATTTCATGTATGCAGAGTGGAACAAAAATAATGAGACTCATTTGAGGTGCCACTAGCCACTACAGAGCGAGTCTCATGCTTTTTTCTTATTGTTGTTATGAGGATTCTCTGCATGCTTTTTGCTTTTGGCTTCAACTCTTGCTTTTGCTTTGATGTGTTTGATGCAGTTTCATATACTGTATATTTATCTTTTTAAAGGCACAGAATCAGATCCTCACCTTTAAAGGTGCACTAAATAAGTTAAATGTAAATCAAACATGTAAATCATTTGCAGGGTAAGATGGGGGAAGATGTCATGCATATTTCAATATTTAGCATGTGCAGGATGATTATGCATCATCCAATGTGTTTTTATAGGATAATAACATTGGCTAATTTAGTATATATATCACAAAATGTAAAATTATTACTGGGGTAAGATGTTCCCCTAACTTATTAATTTTCTTAATAATTGGCATTAATATTTATATATATATAAGTCTATAATGTGATTAATATAAAATACTAAATCAACTATTTTATGTCATATGTAGACATAACATATGTCATAATAGCAACACTGTGAAAGCAAACACAATGATTTTACTCTATTAGCCTATAGATTTTAATGAAAAGCAAAGGTGTCTGAAATTTACATCTACATTATGAAATATTAAATAATAACCCCATAAATTACACAAATTATTACTTTTAAAAATAATAACACTAGTAACAACATGCCACTTAGTGCCTATTGTGCCAATTCTGGGGACTCAAGGGTTTAATTTTTGCTCCACAAATCTAAAACATTAATGTGCCCACAAATCCATCATTAACAAACAGTTGGGAAAAAAAACCTGTGATATTCAACCTAATGCCATAGGTCACTATTTTCCAGAGATACCAAATTAAATTAACCTCAAACCGTTTCAACTGACTAAATCTCACAAATGTTCATATTCAGAAGACGTGACAAAATTAAAAGTATTGAGATGAGATTTTGTGCGGTCTATGGTCTTATGTTTGAAGATGAAATATGTTCAAAATGGTCGGTACTTCTGGGCCTGTGCACATCGGCTGAACAACTGCTATTGTGATGAATGGCTATTGTGATGAATAACACTAACATATAGCTTTCTCCAGGTATTCCAGACCTCCTTGCAGCGAACCATGAATATGTAATTACTTAGTGGACCTTGAAGTTATTGATTTAGTTTGTTTGTTAAAAGTCAAACAGACTTCTGACTTAAAGCATGTGCTTTATGAATCATTGTTTGCATCAACTACACAGTAATGCAACTTTGCAATTGCATAAGGAATTTTTGGCTCCAAGGCTCCATATCATAATAAATAAAATCACTCTATATTTTCATAATGTTAATTAAAATGTATTTGTGAATTTTTGCTCTTTTTTTAACACTTAAGTTGCTATCAACAGTGCTGAACATACCCTGTTGTATTTGGGGGGAAAACACATTGTTTTAGGAGAAGATTTGCACCTTGATGTTCTCGCTCCTGAGTCAACAGGAACATTTCTCACCTCCTTTGAAGTGATTCAAAGAAACAGACAACAGACACAGAGAAAAAAAAAAGTTACACAAGTTTGAGAGGCTAACTTGGTTAAACTGCTTTTCAGATCAAAAGTAGTTTTATGTATCTTTTATTTGATTAAAAAAATGCAAACATTAGAAATATTTAGTTGTAATTTAGAAGATGTTTTGCTTTTTACATTATTTTCTCAGTGTTAGCTCAGTATAGTCACTAGTGAAGTGTATGTTTAGTCACATGACATTTTGGACCAGAAATTTTATATTAGAAATCACGTAAGACTTGCAGCAGCTGAGCAGCAGCAAAATCCATTTATATGAATGTGAATGTTAACAGATCGCTTTCTCATGATTTCTTTGGAAAAAATGTTATTTTTAAAACAGGTGACCTGTGAAGAACTGTAGAGATCCCAAATGTATGAAATACAGTTGTTAGAAAACCGTTGTAATTGGACCTGCACATCACAGTGATGCTTTGACCGGATTGTGGACAGCAAGTCTTTCCCAGGGCTGGGAATTATAGCTAAAAAGGTTGGGTTAGGTCACAGAAGGTTCTCTCTTGGTCAGGTCCAAAACTGGGTCACGGGTTATTTCCCCTCACTTGAGAATCTTCTCCCTGTAGAAGCAATTAGGAGAAACTCAGTGTAGAAAGACTGAACTACTAGCCACTTAAGCTGAAGTTTCTGCACTCTGCCCTTTGGCCATTTATAAACAGCTATTACACAGCAATTTTACCACAGATAAGAAGTGCTTTTAGGTATGACGTGAAGTAATGCACCTTCGTATGTGGCTCATCCAGTCAGATGTCAAAGTTAAAACTACCAGCTTAATATTTAGTGTTTTTCTTCTAGCCTAGCACATACAATATATTGTACACTTTTTAGAGTTTACGGAGAATCACATCCACACACACACAAAGCCTATTTAAGAAGCGAAACTTGGCCCTCATGTCATATAACATCAAATTTAAAGCAAGCAATTTTTTTAAACTTTATTACTTTGTATCTTTAGATTTCAATTACAATACATATTTGTATGTATTTATCTTTGAAATGAAACAGGAATTTTGAACCTGGATTCATCTAATGTTCATGATTCTGTTCTGGAAATATATTTAAAATTAGTGCATATTTAATTTACAAAAATATAGCATATAGACATGACATTTCAGAAAATACAAAACAAGAATCTTAATGTACTGAGATTAATCAACTGTACGGAGAATCACATCCACACACCCACAAAGCCTATTTAAGAAGCGAAACTTGGCCCTCATGTCATATAACATCAAATTTAAAGCAAGCAATTTTTTTTTACTTTATTACTTTGTATCTTTAGATTTCAATTACAATACATATTTGTATGTATTTATCTTTGAAATGAAACAGGAATTTTGAACCTGGATTCATCTAATGTTCATGATTCTGTTCTGGAAATATATTTAAAATTAGTGCATATTTAATTTACAAAAATATAGCATATAGACATGACATTTCAGAAAATACAAAACAAGAATCTTAATGTACTGAGATTAATCAACTGGGGAAAGTGTGGTGTCTATCTATTCATTAATTTTTTTCCCCCTATTCACATGTAGTGTTGGAAATGGTTTGCAAATGGAGCTTCTCTAAGCTCCTTAAGAAAAGGAAGGAGCTTCCATTCTCTCCTGTGTGAGGTGGCATATATAGAGCTGGTTTGATGTGTCAGGGGTCCGTCTCAGAGGCATTTACTTTCTCCAAACGGCACTGCTGCGTTCCCCTGTGAAGCAATTTGCAGTGGTAGCTCATCAATTACTGAGCGTGCCAGGGATGTCACTTATTAGTGACGGGTCAGTCTCTGATTGAAAAGTCCAGATGTGAAATGCAAAAGGTTGGTTTGCCTTGTTTTTGTTTTTTTTTACCATTCAGAGACACTGCTCTGAATTCAACGATTCCCATCTGTTCTTTTTCAACATGTCTAGGGATCCTGCAGTGCTATTTAAGAGGTATTCATTCCTTCACAGTGCAATTACTCTGTATTGTCCTAAAGTAAGAACATTCGCTGGCAGGATCTATCTGAGAAATATTAGAATAAATGTTTTGGAATTTGAATTGAATTGGCCAGAAACATTAACTGAACTGAAATTTAAAGTGAAATGACATTTTAAAGTTTGTCCTCTAATGTTTTTTAGTTAAAACTGACAGTTGATTTTTTTGTTCAAATTTCAGTTAATTTAAATGGTGCACAACTCTGCTGCCCAGCATGTACTATACAGTATATATTTAGATTGTTATTGTATTGCTTTCACTGTAAAATGTTCAGTTCTCTTTTGACTAGGACAAGTGAATCTTCCTTTCACTATGCATTCACCTTTTCAAATAATATCAAAGATATGGCCAGAGACAGTAAGCTTTCGGGCCATTTCATCTGGGAAGACACATACTCTCATGCACTCAAACACAAAGACAGGCAGAAACTCAGAATGTGAATTGTTGTATGGTATCCACACAGTCCAGTGCATCTCTTGCAATATCTCCCTGACAGCAGGTAAGATGAAAGCCGTGTCTCTAGTAGTGAATCCTAACCATGCTCAGACTTTGTATGTGATGGCAGGCTACTAAAGGCCAGTGGTTCTCAAACTGGACATGCCACATGGAAAATTACAATATAACTTTATTAAAATTGCCATTTTATTTTGCATTTCTAATCAATATACAATTTTCTCTAAATACAATTACTCAATGTGTCTTAGACTTTAATGCATAAATTGCATTCTTCTGCAATGGAAGATTTGAATAGAAGACTTCAATATACCATCTGCATGCACATAAAAACCAGCAAAAACAAAAGTGACTGACAAGGTGAGACATTATTCCATTTACGTTCAAAGTAAGCATCTATTTTTTTTCCTGTCGTCTTTTTCCGCAAATTATAAAATGTACTGGTCAAAAGTTTGGGGTCAAATTTTGAGATAATATTTTATTCAGCAATTAAGCATTAAATTAATCAAAAGTGACTGTAAGGACATTTATAATAGTAGAAAAAAAAATGTTCATCAAAGAAAAAAGTATATCATTTTCCACAATATTAAAGGGATACTCCACCCCAAAATGAAAATTTTGTCATTCATCACTTACTTTTTGTACGTGAAGAAAACAAAAATAACGACTTTATTCAACAATTCGTCTCCTCTGTGTCTCTCCGCATCACCGTAGCGCCATTTTGGAGAATATCCGCCACAACTATTTTCAACATTGATAAGAAATGTTTCTTGAGCAGCAAATCAGCATATAGTATGATTTCTGAAAGATCATGTGACACTGAAGACTGGATTAATGATGCAGAAAATTCAGCTTTGCCATCACAGGCATAAATTACATTTAATATATAGTAAAATAGAAAACGAGTAATTTAAAATTGTAATATTTCATAATGTTACTGTATTTATTATATTTTGATCAAATAAATGCAGCCTTGATGAGCATTAATGACTTTCAAAATCTTATTAAAAATCTGATGTGAAAAATGTGTGAAAATATTCAGTTTACCCACAAAGTCAGCATCTATACGCTCAATTTCATTTCAAGCTTTTAGAGAGGCCTGTTATTGACTCAAACTCTGAATGTAGCTTTGAGCATCGTGATAAATTACCCAGCTTGACAGAAGAGTTTCAGTAGCTTCTAAAAAGATGGGAGAAGTTTAATAGGCCTTACAGCTCAAAAATAGGCAAAATTAGGCAATTATGCAAATTTTGACAAAATATCATAACACGAATTAAGGTAAAAAAATGAATACTTTTTTTAATACAAAATATGACATGTTGCTCATACAATTTTTTGTTCAATCAATGCAGAAAAACATTGAATCATCGTTGATTTGACCAGATCTTACCACTACAGTTAAAAAAGTTTGAAAGCATCTAGTTTAAGCCATAGTTGCTTTAAAAGAAGTATCTGTATGAAGCTGATTCAAAGTCATATCTGAAGGTGTATGATTTACTGTGACATTTATATAAGGATGTATCTTGTCACATTAGCAAATAAAAGGTCAGTCTTTTTAAAACTTTTTAACTGAGGCCCTTGTTCTCAGCAGAGAATGAGTGTGTCAGAGTACGTTTGCCAAGCGACACGTTGGGGATTTGATGACAGGACACATGACTCTATATGTGTCTGTGCAGTACTGAGTGTAAATGAGCTGCAGGAGCACAAAGGGAAGGTAATGCTGCACTTTAAAAGTTCATGCACTAATTGGAGTACAGAGGGACAATGCAATAATGATCGCTGTACGCTGTAAGCTAACTGCATTACATTGGACCAGAGGATGAAGAAAATGTTACAAACCAGGGTGATTTTCAGTGTGCCAATGCATTTCCTCATAATAACACAATTCAAAAAGTATGAAAAAATTATTAAGAAATTAACAGAATAGTTAACACAAAAAAAATTAAAATTCTGTCATTATTTACTCGTCTAGTCTTCTAAAGCCATACAATAGCTTTGTGTAAAACAGACTGAAATTGTTTAAACTCTTATGCTCACTTCATTTTAAATTAAAAATAGAGTAAAAATATATATTCAGAAATGTTATTACAATTTAAAATAACTGTATTCTATTTTAATATATTTAAAAATGCAATTTATTCATTTGATGGCTACAAACCAGGGTGTTTTTCAGTGTGCCAATGCATTTCCTCATAATAACACAATTCAAAAAGTATGAAAAAATTAAGAAATTAACAGAATAGTTAACACAAAAAAAATTAAAATTCTGTCATTATTTACTCGTCTAGTCTTCTAAAGCCATACAATAGCTTTGTGTAAAACAGACTGAAATTGTTTAAACTCTTATGCTCACTTCATTTTAAATTAAAAATAGAGTAAAAATATATATTCAGAAATGTTATTACAATTTAAAATAACTGTATTCTATTTTAATATATTTAAAAATGCAATTTATTCATTTGATGGCAAAACTGAATTTTCAGCATCATGTGACTTCAGTGGCAGTTCAAGATTCTAATATGATTTGCTGTTCAAGAAACATTATATAATTTGCAGTTTTGACAACTGTTGTGCTGCTTAATATTTTTGTGGAAACGTTACACTTTTTCATGATTTTTTGATGAAGAGAAAGTTCTGTAAAAGAACGACTTTTATTTGATTTTTAAATTTTTTTTGTAATATTGCAATTGTCTTTCTTTACTCTCACCTTTGATCATTTAAATCCATCTGTCTTAAAAAAATTCCTTAAAAATCTGGTTGTTTCTCTGTTTCTTTGTATCTTGTTGATACATTTTGTTTCTCTTTATCACTTTTTGACATTTATGAGTTGACTATTTAAAATAAAAGGCATCCACTGTCTCCCATAAAGCACTTTGTACATCGATGTAAACCCGGCGAACAGTAAAATGAGTCCCGGTTGGTTATTAAAATGTAGAACTTTGGTCAAAAGCGCCACAAAATCGCCCACTAACCAGAGCCTATTCATCTCCACCCACCTCCAGCACACTGCATTAGGAGTCATTTTTAGAAAAGGCCAGATAGGCATAAACATCAAAGCGAAGTGAAATAATGTCCCGAATCAACACCCTGCCATCGTAGTCTGTGTAGAAGTCACTTTCACCATCAACCTTCAGAATCATAAAACACTCCTGAGCCAGTCATTCATCTGCAAGCTTCAGCAGTATCAGGAAGTTCACTGTGTAACGCTCAACGTCCCACCGGATTTTGCGGTAATTACATGAAACGAATATCTTAATTGTATGAACGTGTCTGATAGCTGTATATTTGTCCTGGGTGTAGTTTATATTCCTGGAACTCTTGACACTCTCGCTCTTTCTCTCCGTATTTCCCTGTAGATAATGAAATCGAGCTTTGCGGTATCCTTGCCATATCCTTTCTATTTCCGTTGGTGGTTTTTCGCTAGGGAACTTGGAGTATTGATATGCGAACAGTCCGAGCTCAAGTGATACCCTCCAGAGGACAGTTCTTTGCATACATGTCCCTTCAGGTTATAATCTTTTATGTTAATATTACTTTAATGTGCTTTTATACCTTGTGTGCCTTTGTTGAAAACTAAAAAAAAAAGGACAAGCCGGCCATCTGCTTGCTTCCACACGTTTGGGAGATTGCAAGGGTCCTCATCTATCTGCAGGAAAGGGTACAGAAGCCATCAGAAAAGGTCACAATTACAGCAGAAGAAAGTACAAAGAGACAAATTCCCTCATGCCAGGTATTTTCCAGCTATGAGGATAGAAAACCACTAAAGAGAAATCTGTCTCTGACTGTGAGAGTTTGTTGCTAATGATGGTTGGAATTGAAAGACAATGACGAAACCAGACATCCTACTCACCTCTTTTCAAGGAATAAACCAAGGAAAGGTAGTTTCAGCAGCTGGCCTTGTGGGATGTGAGCAGCAGTTAAGTTAAAAGACTTCTTTGAAAACACAGGCCTCGTATATTTACAGTATATTAGATAACACTAAGATGACTCATTGATATGTATTTAACAGTGACAATGAACAGATCAGTGTAAATACAGTATATTTGGATTTTTATTTCTAGGTCATACAAGTGAAACAACTTCTTGTGAAATGTTTTGCTTAAATTTGGTTTGAGCTGTATTTGCTTCAAATAATTGTCACTTAGTTTATTTTGTTTCAAAATGCAAACTTTTTTTAAACATGTAATCTGGTGATATTATTACATGGGTTATATATTTTATTATATTATATTATATTACAATTATTTATTCTATTCCGTTCTGTTCTATTCTATTCTATTAGATTTTTAAAACCTTTTTTAAATAGGTATCTTATGCTCACCAAGGCTGCATTTATTTGATTAGAAAATACAGGGTAACACTTTACAATAAGTTTCCATTAGTTAATGTATTAACTAACATAAATACACAATGAACAATACATCTATTACAGTATTTATTAATCTTTGTTATTGTTAGTTAATGAAAATACAGTTGTTTGTTGTTAGTTCGTTAGTTCACAGTGCATTAACTACTGTTAACAAGCAAAACTTTTAATTTTAATAATGCATTAGTAAAATGCTGTAATAATAAATACTGTAGAAGTATTGTTCATTTTTAGTTCATGTTAACTAAAGTAATTAACTAATGTTTAATGAACCTTATTGTAAAGTGTTACCAAATACAGTAAAAAAATGTATTACAGTTTACAATAATGTACAATATTTATTCCTGTAATTGCAATGCTGAATTTTCAGTCACATGAACCTTCAAAATAATTCTAACATGTTGATCTGATGCTCAAGAAACATATATTATTATCAATGTTGAAAACATTTTTTTTCAGGATTCTACTTTTTTTTTTAGAATAGTATAGGGCTGTACGATATGGCCAAAATTGATATCACGATATATTTCTTAATTTCGGTCGATACGATATAATTCCGATATCGATATCAACACTATTTATCTGAAATAGAAATCTTTTGTAACATTATAAATGCATTTATCATCACTTTTGATCAATTTTAAGCATCC
>NW_015652130.1:1506727-1509743 GCF_001515625.1 Sinocyclocheilus rhinocerous
AGTGCTCATGTTTATTCAACGAAGTCAAACGGCACAAATAAATCAATGTATGGGAAACTGGTAATGTATATCGAAATATCGGAAATGTGTTTAAAAATCATAGCACCGTTATTGAAAAAAATTATATCGCGATACATATTGATATTGAATTATTGTCCAGCCCTAGAATAGTATGAGAATCAGAAAATATATTTGAACTTGCAATAGGACTACAACAAAGCTCACATGTCTAAGGAATTATTAAATCATAAGCACCTGCAAAAAAACAAACAAAAAAACACTTGGTTTATTTACACAGATATATTCCAGAGGGTTCCGTCTAACCTGTCTTTTGTTGTTTTGGCTGTGACTGAAAAATAAAACTCTTTTCACAAAGAAATTTCGTGCAAAACACTGACCTTATGGCATATTTTGACACCGCAGACATGACAGATGAAACTTTAAAAATGTGCAGTATGCCAGGTGAATATGGATAAGGACTAGCAAATCATTTCGACATCACAGGTAGTTAATTTAGGTATGGATTTGGACAATCTAATCGGTTCCTCAATACAATGTGGCTGAAAATATGGTTTGAAGCAGGGGAGGGGTTTCGTTCAGTTAAGAATAGCCTACATGCGCTTAGAGAGGAGACAGGCAACAGTTCGGACAGCAGACCTCACTGTGTCTCCAGCAGACCGCATCGCTCCCCACTGTCTCCATTCACGGCATTTACTGGAACCGAGCTTGATTTAAAGGTAAGGCGATCGATTTCATTACTGCTATGTATTTATCCAGATATAAATTATATGTTTAGTACATCTAAATACCTGATTAACTGATGTTATGTTGTATAGTGCGGTAATACGGGGACGCGCTAATACGCGCCACGCGTTTGCTGCGTTTTATGAGTTATTCTGGAATCACTCACCTGAAGGACACTTATGTTCCAGCCGTTACTCTATAGCGTTAAAACATCGTTCAGTCTTCAATCTTGTGAATTATGAATCAGTCACGACTCACGACCGAGTTTTTCATAAATTTAAACTCGTGTCGGTTTAGATTTGTTCGATGTAGCGTTCTAAAATGCACATGTGACCATACTGTGCGTGTATCCGACCTGGAATATGCGTGGTACAGGGCGCGTTCTTGGAGCGAGACGTTGACAACGTTCTTGCGACGCGTTTTTAAAAGTTTTACTGTTTTTTAACAGGTCTGCCTTCTTAAAGAGACAGCCCATAACAAAATTAAAATTCGGTTATCGCTTCCTCGATCTCACGACGTTCCAAATCAGTATTACTTCAATTATGTTGTGGAACGCTCTCTCAGACACTACTCACTTTCATTATATTGGGAAAAAATGGACAGCTATTACCTTAAAGCTGGAATAGCATGAGACGCGACGCATCGGCCAGAGACGTCTGTCTAACGCATGTTTCAATGATAAAAATTAGAGCAGACGGAACGCGTCCTCTGTGAACCCCAGTGCTTTATTTTGGAATATCACGGTCTTCTTTATGAGATCAGATGGACTGTTACACTTTGCCATTGAATGAAGATGTTAGAGTGATTGTTGTTACTTTTTCAAAGTCTGTTAAAATCTAATGTATAATCAGTGGAGATTTGAGACGACTGTCCAGATCATGCCATAGACATAGAGGGATATATGAGGGACCCTCATCTGTAGCTTTGTGTTTATTAGCACTATATTTCTAATCAAGTTTGATATGACCTAATGTTTCGAATTAAAGTAGTTGAACTGAACTGTATAAATTAATATGTAAACATAAGCAGACAGTTTGTGTGTGAATAATCACGTTTACAAACAGAAGTGTATTCATTGTTCCATTGTGTGAAATCTTTGTGTCCAGTTGATGTACAGTGTAAAGTGATTCAAGTTCAAGGCCGTTATATTCTAATTAGGTGAACAGGTTGTGTGGATGTTTTGTATCAAATTAAACAAGAGAACCTGTTGATTCAGGTGATACCAGTTCTATCATCCATTAACATGATCACAAAATAAATTAAGCCAGATGTGACGGCTTTCTTATCACACAATAGTTTGTGTGCATGTAATATTATTTCTATTTCTGCAAATCCTCTATATTGCTATAAAATATTCCCTGCGTTAGAGTACTTACCAATCTACCTTAAAAAATGTTTAGCTCTGAATGCTTCTGGGAGGATGCTTGAGATTCCCATGAGTATAAATACCACAAGCTGAATAAATAATGATTAGGACAAGCGTATGTGCGCGCTTGCTTTTTCTGTATGTCTGATGTCATTCTGTATGGTTGATTATTGAAGTACAGCAGCTTCTCTTGCCATGTCTCCAGATGGTGTTGAGTGTATAACCTTCTGCTAACATCTGCTAATAAAGCAACTTTCCAGAGAGATAACTCTTAACGTATCAGCCTCCCCCAACCAACACACACACTTACCAAAGCTATGATTTTGAACTGAGAATGCACTGCACTGGCTCCTTTCTGCTGACTATTTGATTTGTATTAATAATAATAGTGAACTGAAAATGTTGGCCTAAATCGCAAGTACATGAATTTGTTCCTTATTGTAAATGAGCAACCGTTTGCCTGAGATCCAAACATCAATCATCTATAGGTCTGTATAAAAGATGTTAAAGGGTTAGTTCACCCCAAAATGAAAATTCTGTCATTAATTGCTCACCCTCATGTCGTTCCAAACCCATAAGACCTTCGTTCATCTTCGGAACATAAATTAAGATATTTTTGATGAAATGTGAGAGCTCTCAGACCCTGCATAGACAGCAACGCAACTGTAATGTTCCCAGGTCCAGAAACGTAGTAAGGACATCGGTAAAACAGTTCATGTGACATCAGTGGCTCAACTTCAGTTTTGCAAATCTACGAGAATACTTTTTGAGCACAAAGAAAACAAAAATAAAATTTTTTTCAACAATTATTCTCCCCCGAGTTACATCTTCCGCCATTTTAGAGAGTATCACAATGCATACGCACGCTTTCCCCTAAGCATAAACAACGCTGATTATGTCGATTAC
>NW_015652130.1:1510758-1511831 GCF_001515625.1 Sinocyclocheilus rhinocerous
TTTCTGGACCTGGGAACATTACAGTTGCGTTGCTCATATGCAGGATTTGAGAGCTCTCACATTTCATCAAAAATATCTTAATTTGTGTTTCGAAGATGAACGAAGGTCTTACGGGTTTGGAACGACATGAGGGTGAGAAATTAATGACAGAATTTTCATTTTTGGGTAAACTATCCCTTTCAGCTAATTTTGAGGATGGCACACTTGGCATTTTATTAGTAGATCTTGCTGCGTATGCTATCAGGCAAGAATGCATCTTTAGAGAGCGTCATCTGTTTGCTGTGATGTAAGATTGCTTAGAAAGCCCTTATATGGATATGGTTTGGGTGTGTTTTATGCAAATTATCCTCACATTTTAGGCAGGCAGTTGCTCATTTAGAATGCTCCAAATTCATTGACGTTAGAATGAGGTTCTGAACAAATTCATGTTTGTACGCACATGTTGTGAATTAGGCAGAAATTTTCCTGAAAAGTTCTCCTGTGCGTATAAATACGAATAATCTATGCAATTATTAGTGAATGAGACCCATTGACCCAAATTAACTCCTGCAAAGCTTTAGGGCTATGCTTTATTTGTATTACAATAACATTGTTTCTTTCTTTCTTTTTTATTTTAATTTAGTGCATTCAGTTATTTTGCTGGATTTTTATGTGATGGAAAACCTGGAAAATCTGAGAATTAAAAAAAAAAAGTGTAATTTCCAATTGTTGAACACTCTTTAAAAATAGTCTTGGTAAAGTCATGGGGATTTCTTTGGTCCATATAATTTTTCTAGCTATGCTCAGTTGTAAAATATTGAATATTTAAATACTGAATACCTATTTGGCTATTGGTTAGCTTGTGCGACGCAAGTGACGTAAGTGGAAATAGAAAACAATTATGGGAAGTGAATAGGGTTAATTTTGAAATCATGTTAATTTAAAAGTCCTAAAGGCTTGTCCACATCAAGGACAATTACTACAACGAAAAAGAAAACACAATAATGAACTCCACACCACAATAATGACATGGAAGAACAATATTGTTGGAATACCTTTCAGAGCTTTTTTTTTTTTTTTTGCCCCTGTTGATG
>NW_015652130.1:1512724-1533437 GCF_001515625.1 Sinocyclocheilus rhinocerous
TGCCCCTGTTGATGAATGATAAAAAATGTTGGCAGCCAATCAGAGCCAACCTTTAAAGAGCTTGAGCATTTAAAGTGGTAGACAACAAAACATCAGCACACAATTTTAATAAACAGAAACTTATAGTCCATTCCTGTGGACGTTAATATAATTATCACTATAGCTAGTGTTGTCACGGTACCAAAATTTCAGTATTCGGGACCGATACCAGTGAAAATCGTTCTCTGTACCAATTTCAGTACCAAAGCAAAACACAAAAACATGCTAATTAAAAAAATTGACTATACTTTCATTTAATTCAAACTGTGTACATTTAACTTTAAAGGGCTTTTAAAACCTTCTAGAGTTATTCAGCCAAGAATAACAATTAAGTTAGCTAAAAAAAAAATAAAAAAAGCCCAGAACTGCTTTTCTGACTGATATGACACAAACAATGTTAACCGTTTGTACATTCTCTAACATGCATATTTTAGATTCACAATTCATTTAAAAGCCTCTGGTGTGTAAAAATAGTAAATGTCTGTCTGTCCTCCTGTTTTTTTTACCATTAGTTATAGGAGTTATATTAGCATTAGCCGCGCTTATGCTAACGATTAACTACTCTAATAACACCAATGTGCATTTCAATCCGACATTCAAATTAAAATACTGAATAATATTCATAACAGAAACGGTGTTTCCCACAGACTTGCACTCTATTTGTGGCGGCATATATATGCAAATTCTTTTTCTGGCAGCAGGAGAATGAAAATGACATCCATAATTTTCTGAAGACAGTCGGGTTTCCTTCAGAAATACAGTGATATAAAACACCCACACCGGGTTTCGACTTTGACACGTGCAGTGCTCATGTTTATTCAACTAAGTCAAAGCCTTTTGGAAAATCTATTTGTGGCGGTGAGTTTTGATATTGTGGCGGGCCGCCACAAATAAATCAATGTATGGGAAACACAAATATTAAAAATTAAAATGATACTTACCTGCTTGAACTCTTTCATTTGATCTGGGTATCTGTCTTTAAAGTGTTTTGTTAGTTTGATGTGTTTCCTCATTTTGAGGTCGCCATGTCTCAGTGCTTTTATGAAGAGAACGCATCTGCGCACCTTTCGGATAGCACATCAAGAACCGGGTTGACCGGGTACTTAGTACCACCGGTACTTAAAAAAACCTGATACCTTAACGTTTTCATTTTTTTAGTACCGACTTGGTACCGAAGTACCGGGTCTTTTGACAACACTAACTATAGCTGTCATTCTTGGTGTGAACTGCAATTATAAATGACTGAAAAATGAGGGAAGTTCATTGGTCAAAAGTATGGAATTGGAGATTTTAGCTCTGGAATTGTCTGCTCGTCTTGGTTATGAGTGTAGATTACAAGCCACTCCAGCTGTGGGATTGAAGTCTACAGGCCTCATCTCCTGCAAGGTGATAGTGATCTTAGTGATAGATGGTACAGTGCTGTGGTTGAGCACCTCCAGCAAACCGCTGTCTGCTCATGTCACAACTCACATATCATAAGCAGCTGCCTCCAGTCGGGTGTCAATCCACCAGTTCCCTTTTGAAAACAATACATGCTTGTAATATATAACAGGATCCTTAAATGTTGGAAGGAGCTGTGATTGTGTTACATTTTCACTGTTTACAATCAGCCAGATGCGACAGATGTCTTCAATACGTTATTAACCCTATAAAGCTCACTCTATCATATTTGATAAGGCCTATAATCAAATTGATCAAAATATGGCTGAAAAACCTGTAGTACAAAATTTACTGCATGCCTTTTGTCATCTGATTGATAGTTTAGGCCTATACTTTTTAGACGTAAAAGGCCTTTTAGTATGATTCTAAAAAGGTCCACCTTCAGGTCATCATGGGACATGTATTTTGCAGTGAAATCTTTACTGATTTTTATAAATAAAACGTAAGAGAAAATTGTAATTTGTTAGTATTCAAGATGATTACTTATAGCAACAGTTGCAACATTATATTTTAGAAAAATCTTGTTAAAATATAAGTAAAATGTGAGCTAAATCAAGCTGTTAAGGAACTAAAAACTGCAGATTTTAGATCATACAACATAAAGCATTTAATTATCATCTTACTAAGACATAATATTGGGAGATACAGAGTGACATTTGATATTGACAAGTGATATTTCTATGCATTTTCTGTTAGCATCTTCTATACTGTTATAAAGATCTCATTGATTTACAATACAAGCTTTCAACATTTCATTTTACTTTTTGGTCATGTGAATATCAGCAACTCCACAGCATTGCATATTTTGCTCAGTTTGGGCCTCTGAATACATTTGAGCTTCATATTCTCCTATATCATTCTATATGAGCCATGAAAGCCTGATCTATCAAATATGTCAAAAAATAGATTTTTCTAACTTTTATTTTTTATGTCAGGCCTTACATGGTTAAAATAGAAAATTATGTATTGGATCCAGACGTGGACGCAGATATACATGTTATCTGACATTTAGCAAGCATTTCCCATGGGCGCTGATATGATATGCTTAAGGAGGACATTTGAAGGTACTTGGAGAGGACATTTAGCTAGTTTTTTTGCAGGAGATGTGATTCTGCTGCCCTAAAAGCCAAAATATTCCAGTACACCACTAAAAACACTGAAAGGTTCAATTGCTCGGTAAACAAGCCCAACAAGATAATGAAATGCCCTAATAAGAAGCACTCTCCTCAAAGAAACATGTTCCTGTTTCTGCTAGAACATAGATTGGCGCTCTCCAAAGTGTTTCCCAAGGTGAGTTTTGAAGAGGGAGATGCTTTAATTGGTTCATGTTGAGACAATAGTTTTTCCAGTAGAGTTATGGAGAGGGTGCCAGACATGTCGTGTCCACACCTTGGTTTGATTTGTTTTGAAACTGTAATTTGCTTTTCTCAGCAACTTTTTTTTTTTGGCGCCCCCCACCCCCCCCAACCCTTTCAGTCACTTGCTCCGATCTAATGCTTCTTGGCAGCATGCGCAAGGTTCATGAATAAATCAGAGCCCTCACTGTCAATGCTTAGAGCAAGAGGGAATGGAATTATCATGTTCCGTACAGTTTTCATCCGAAAAGTACTTTCATCATTCTCTTCTTCCTCCCGTGCTAAAAATATTGCGAGTGGTTAATGCCACAGTACGTTTGAAAAACACGGTTTATTGGCAGCTTTATAAATATGAACCTGCATCGTATTTTTATTCATCCAAATAATAGTATTCATTATCCATTAATAATCCAGGCTTTGAACCAAACAGCAACTTTTTGAGATGCCACACAATTTCCTGTAAGAAGGCTTTCGAATTGTCCTCTGCCAGTGGTCTATTTTCAACTGTACATCCTTTGAGATTACTGTGGTATCATCCTTTCTGAAAAGGAAGGTTTGATTTATGGTCCTGAGGAAGAAAAGGAACTGGTGAAAGGTTTGCCATTGTTCTTCCTGAACAATAGTACTACAAAAGGACATGTTTTACAATGCATTTCCATGTTCACATTTTTAAATGGTTGCAAAATCTTCCCTGATATCTTGGAGAGTAGCACCAAAAAACAATTTAATTGGAATTATTGGGAGCAGAAATGGTCTAGTAAACTATCATGGCACCAGTGAAGTATGGGTAAAGAAACATGGCACCATAATTAAGTTTAGAGCTGCAGGCTCGAGTGGATTTACCGTTTTAAAATGCCTTAGTGGGATTTGGTTTGGAATTTATAACCATATTTGCCATCATTTTGGCTTTGTATGGCCATTAAAGTCAGGAGAACTTGTAACTCCTCACACACAATGGCATCTGTTGCTTCAAGGGTCCATGAGAAAAGTTAAAATTGAAGGATATACCCACCGAGTGTTTCTAAGATTTGCATGCAAATTTCTCCCTCTAGCATAATGATTTTGCTCTAACAACTATTCAGAGGCTTGCGAGCCTCATTTCAACCTTTAAAGAGTTTACTGGCTCATTTTTGGGATGCGTAAGCCGGCAGTGACAACCGGAAGAGTGCCTTTGGAATTTTCTTTTTTTAGAAAGTCTTTCTTAATTATTTGCAGTGCAAATAATGTATGTTAAGAGGATTATAAAGTTTCCTGTTTAATTTACATTGCATTATTGGTGCATTATGAGTAGAAACAAAGTTAAGTTGCTAACTTAAAAAGTTCATTTTGTTATTAAACTTTTCAAATGGAAATAAGCCATGTTGCACACAAATATACTTCAGAAATGAATATAATTTGTTTGTTTTATTGCTTTTAAGGAGCATTTTGTTAGGAATAAACATGAAGGGCTCCATCCGGAAGCAGATACAGTTGGATTTTGTGTGTGTGTGTGTGTGTGTGTGTGTGTAAATGGCCGTTGGCTAATATAGTTCACTCCCATGCATAGTTTGCCGTAACTGAATGTGTATGAATCACTCTGCATCTTTCTTAAACATGCAAGTGCAACAACGTAGACTCATAAATGTTTCAGCACCATTTCTAGTGAAGTTACTGGAACATAAAAACTGTTACTGAAATGTCCTTTGTGGCTGGGCTTTCTCACAGGGTGTCTGACCCTTTTTAAACTTTATGCATGTTTTAGATGTATAACAAAAAAAGGCCATTCATAATGTAGTCCCATCAGAGCGTGCTTATCACAAACTGCATGACACTGATTTTTATTGTTCTGTTTGTGTTAAGAGTTCTGACAAATTTTATCTAAAGCATTCACGCCGCACAATCCCTATGTCCCACTCCAATGTGCAAAAATCAAGCATCTGCCAGTCAAAATGTCATGCCAGTCAAAACGACTCATCGGGCTTAGCCGCGTTTCAGGGGATCGGAATGGATATGTGTGGACCTGCGTGCTATTTTTGTGTGTAGGTTAATTCGTCCAACCTTTTTGTAATGCAGTCATCTTCAGCACAAGTATTAACATCGCATTAACTCCGAATGAAATTTCTGAGCTTCACTCCACTGCAGAGCGACGGGGATGTAATTGAGAAAAATCCCACAGGAAACGTTTGGAAAACTGCTAGTTTCGTATTAACTTTTTTCATCTCTTGCCGCAAATGGCTTAATGTACCATTGCAAAAGGGAGGCTTCATTCATTTCAGTGATTCCCCATGTTACCACTCGGCTCCAAATGTCCAAATCAATCAGCGTGGTGTGTGATGAAGACGATGAGCCTCTATTTGACATATTTTATCGAGATAGAATCCATGTCCATGGAGGTAAATTCCGACATCATCATGGGTTGAATTACCGAATCCATTCTGCAAAGTAGACTGATGCGAGCCTGGTCATGATTCGCTTTACTGGAACTTTTTTCTTGTCTTCACTGATGAAGTAGCCATTAGGGATGAGCAAAACTACATATTTTCAAAATCGATTAGCCAGTGGGTTGCCTGTACAACTAGTCGACTGAGGAAAACCTAGTGTATTTGACTGGTTTCAAGTTAAATCGATATGTTTCTTTGGGGGTGTTAATATAAAAGGATCAAAAATGGCATGTATGTATGTACATATATATATATATATATATACAGTGCCATTCTAAAGTTAGGGATCAGTAGGATTTTTAAAGTTTTTTTTTAAAGAAGTCTCTTCTGCTAACGGTTTCTGTTTTAATATAATTTCAAATATAATTGTGACCCTCTCTGTGAAATCCAGACTAAAGTCTCAAAATCTAATTTGAGATAACAAGCATCAAAGTTTGATTTCAACCATTAATTTCATTATGGTTTAAACTTTAAATCTTTGACATGGTCTTAATCAGTCAATATTAAAGATATCAAGGTTACATTTTCGCATATTGTTCTTTATCTTATAAAGGATGATTGATTTTATGTAGAAAAGAGTAAATCACCAAAAAATGACTTTAGCTGGGTTTTCACAGTCAGCCAGGGTCACAATTTATTCCTGTGATGCAAAGCTTAATTTTCAGCATCATTACTCCAGTCTTCAGTTTTTACATCATCTGTCAGAAATCATTCTAATATGCTGATTTATTATCAATATTGGAAACAGTTTTGCTGTTTCATAATTTTTTGGAACCTGTGATACTTTTTCAGGATTTTTTGATAAATAAAAAGTTAAAAAAGAACAGCATTCAGAATATAATTTTTGTCTAACAATACAAGACTTTACAATTTTATCAATTTAGCACATCCTTGCTGAATATAAGTATTCATTTCTTTTAAAAAAAGAAAGGAGACACATATGATTTAAATTATTCTATTCAATAACTTTTGTTTGGTCTATTACAGTTCCTGCGTTCAGCAAAATAAGCTGTGAACCCAATTAATGTGCATTGATACTTAAGTCATTCAGGTGTAAATAATGTGACTGAAAGGAATGCTATAAACTCCATCTGTTGCCAAACAGTGAGCGTATTATTTCTGATCGTATGGCTGTGACAGTCCTTTTTTTCTCAAAACCAAAAATTGCAAATGAATGAAACATTGCACATGGAGCTCGAACAAACAGAATGTGTTAGAGACACCCGTGAAGTAGGTTAAGCATTCTCTAAAATGTGAATCTGTAAGATTAGGAAAGTGCTGCTGTCTGTAAGAAGTGGCATTATCCATGAACCAGAGCTCAAAGTTTAATTCTTATCTTCTCTGTTTTCCCCTGCATTCTTATTCTTTTTAAATCATATTCTGTTTTATATTTTTTGGAGTTCATATATAGTTAGCTCTGTTGCTGTTGGTTTGCAGATCTCCCTGCAATAAGATGCACCTCATAAGCTAATTATAGAGTAATGTATAGCAGAAATGTTTGAGTATGAGTAATGTATGTACGTAGCTACCGTAGGTGTGTATCAGATGTATCTGTTTTGCACATTTATTTAAGAAAAATCACTATCTGATAGCACGTAAATAGCTAAATCTGGCACTCTAATTCAAACCTGGACTTAAACCTAAAAATCATAAAGGAAGAAGAAGAAGAAAAGTAAAACAGAACAAGTTATGATATACAATGAATAAGAAATAATAGTAGGCTAATTAATGGTAAAATACATTTTTACCATTTTAATTATTTTTTAAATTATTTTTTGGGGCAAAATCTTGGAACCACAGAGATTTGTAGGGCCCCCTGCTGGCCACAGGTCAAATCGAATGAATCATTCTGTGTTCTGACCTTTTTTTTTACGAAGTAATTTAACACGCAACCAGCTAATCAGGACTTACAATAAATCATGTCACAAATCCCTTGGTGGTTTACAGTCTAATGTTACCATATGACAAACAGAGAAAATACTCCGGAATTGGTCAGTTTATTAAGTGATTTGGTGTTTTTGTATCCATCTTCTGTCGTGTGCTTTTTGAAAGATGAAGCAAATTAGCACTTATAGCGGTGGACGGTGCTCATGGGTCAATATCCACAGCCATTAAAGAGCCCACAAGAAAGGAACTGCATGCAGCTCTGTGTACTCAAACCTGAATTTTGCTTGTGGCGTAATAATGAAATATCAACAGGAATTCATCAGACCGACTTTTGCATGATATGTGTTACATCACGTTGACTGGATGCAAAAATGTGTTTTGCCTGTTTAGTAGTGAAAAAATATTAGATGGTCTGATCAACTCAAATTAGGTTAGCATACGACATCTCAATCAATAGCTTAGGAAAAAGTCCTGAAATGCATGTTAGGGAGATATTTAAAAAGTCACCGTCATGATTAAAGCTGTACACACTAAATAGATTTCTAATGAGCTGTTTCACTGATGGACTGCTTACATCTGCAATAAAGCGAAGCCTGTCCCTCTTAGTGCTAATCATTCAGTCAGAGAATTTGCACACTGAAACGCAGTAAGAGAGGACGGAGGGGTGTGTTTGTGTGTGTGTGTGTGTGTGTGTAAGGAGGAGTGTTGATTATCCATGGCTATTAGTGCCGCAGCAATGGTCTTATGGTGCCATTTCACTTGACAGCTGAAAAGGGAACATAGGACAAATTCACTAAGAATGAATTGCTGATAGCGTTATTTATTTGCACATGCTGTCTGTGTTGTTTTAGCTCCAGCGTCACTAAAGGAATTGTGCAAATCATGAAACGTTGCAATCATGGCCAAAATTATGATGCTGAATTCCATTTTGTTTACACTGAGTTAGCAAATGAGTTTTATAGGAGGACATTTAGTGAAAAATGAATGGCTAACTGTACATTATCACTGTTTTTACATGGCTATGTAACAAAAATGTAATTAATATATGAAATACTGTTTTCAGTTGGAAAATTGTTATTTTTCAGAAATATTTCACCATTGAATGCCACGATTGGCCAATCAGAATCAAATATTTCAGAGAGCCATTTAATAATTCCAGTTATATTGTCATTCTCTAAACTTTAGAAATGTTTTGATACACTTTCTACTGAAATTGCTAGAAAATATTCACAAATACCTTAAAATTCCTTTCCACAGATAGTAATTTTGCAAGACTAATTGCACTAAACAAATAGCCTAGTGCTGAAATTGAGAATAAGGCAATACTGGAAGACATATAATGATATAAGAGTGTAATTCATAATAAATATCTATAAGCAGATTCATTTACATAGAAATTAATTGTGTTTGTGCTAGAAATAATATGTTTCCTAATTTAAAGGCACAGTTCACTCGGAAATAGAAATTCTTTCATTGGTTTCTCCAAACCTCTATTATTTTTCATCTGTGGAACACACAAAAAATATATTCTGAAAAGTGCTCCTGTGTTGTTGTTGTTTTTTTTTCTCCATACAATGAAAGCCATTGACTTTCATTTTATGGCGAAAAAAATAATAATAATCAAGAAATCTTTTGTGTTCTACAGAAGAAAGAAAAGCATATGGTTTTGGAACAACATGAAGGTGAGTAACAGAATTTTCATTTTTGTGTGAACAATGAGTTTAAATATTCACTGTATGGCATTATCTCTTGGTAGACTCATACATTTTGAACACAAAAGTGTTGCAACTTTTTATTGAAGTACTACTACATCTCGTATTCCATATGGTCTTTGACATTTTCTCTGGCCTATCTCGAGCTGTAGCCTGTGCGCTCCATTCATCAGCACCCGCTTGTTCTATCGTCAAAACGTCTCCACTCTTTATTTTCCAAGGTAACACAATGTTCCGCCAAAGTGAAAAATAACTCATGACATCTGTGATTATTCGGAACCTTTAAACTGTCTTTTTCTATTACACTTGCACTGGCGTGATTGATTTAACTTTATCTTCAGGGCCACAACGTGCCTTCGTTTTCTCCGCAGTTGGCTTGTTTGTGTTTGTAGCGGTTTGGGGAAGCCTTTTTCTCTTTCTCCGTACCGGAATGGATTCATAATGTGGCTCAAAAGCATGACAGGCTTGGCTTTGTGAAAAGAAAAGGCTTTTCTTTCTCTTTCTGTTGCTGCCAGCACTTCTAGTTCAAGACCTTTGTAGTAGCCTTCATTCCTCTGATTTATGCATTGTGGTTTCATTGAGGTGTAATGAAAAAAAAGATCAACACAAAGGCTTTGAAAGCTCACAAAAATTGTCCTCAGATAGAAACAGGCATATCTTAGCAATGCTCTGGGTTAGTAGAAAGTATGTCCTGTAAACACAGGTAATTCTGAGGATCTACCATCCTGCCATCTGCACCTTCACGTATATAAATCACAATCTGATCTTTTTTTGCTTAAGAGATAGTGGCCGTAATGCAGTCCCCAGCTGGTATTGAACCAGAACACAATGTTCTTGGCAAGTGGATTCTGATTTCCCAACATGGACCTACGATTGCAGTCCATAAATCATTTGGAGCGCCTAGTTGGAAGTGCCTCCTCCCTTTATTGGACACATTGGTTATTGTGCACCAACTTTGTCATTGGTATTGTCCCTGCGAGAAGTTGTAACTGCTTGTGGCGTTGCCTGAATATGCTTGACTATATTACCTAGCAGTACGCTATTCATCTTCGCATCGCATGTATTGACTTGTAACTTTATATTGTAACACCGAAAAAACAAGAGGTATGTCTGGCCAGCCTCTGGAGCTCATTTAGATTGGCTCTCGAGGAACTTAATAACTGGATTCTGGGTTGGGACCTTCTGGATCCCTGATGAGGACCACAGTCTAGTCCAATGATGAAATCTGGGAGAGGCACTGGAACCAGGATGGATGGTCGGTGAACACAAGGTCTTGGAGACAATGGTAGCTGCACGTTCCACTGGGGCATAGAGATGATGGCTCATTTTCGGCATGGCTTCACAGAGTAGAAGCTCATTATTTTGTGCTTGAAAGAATCTCACAGATGGAGACTCATTCTCAGGTTTAATGTGGATGTACTAAAGGACGAGTCTTGTACGGGATTCCCACGGGAGAATTTTCATGGGTGAGTGGGAGTTTTTGAGAACAGGCTACATTCTACTATTATGTGGAATGCGACCCAATGTGTGCCAATTAGACCGTAATCTACCCGTGTTGAGGGGGAGAAAATTATTAAAGGAGACATTAAAGTGTCAAAGGGCCAATGAAGGAACTTGGGGCTTAACAAGTTAACAGATGAGGGCAACAACACCACTGATAACTAGACACACCACTAGTGCACTGATAACTAGAGTGAATATATCTCTGATAATGTATGTTGAAAGTGAGATTCTCTTTACTGATGAGCCACTTGCCGTTGTTTGTTTAATTCTTGACCACATTTCAAATATATGATTACTGTGCAATCATTCCAGTTCTCATATGGCCACAAACAGGTTTTCAGGACTTAAAATGGTTTAACTCGCCAGGCTTGAATCAATCACTGAGGTAAATTGTTTATCTGGCAGAGAGTCACTTGAATATGCTTAACTGGCCACTTTAGTCAAGCGGTATGACTGCTATTGGATTTGATATTCAAATTGATTGTGATGATGAAGAAAAAAGGCACTTTATTTTCAAGAATATTCATAATTACTTAAATGGTTAAATTATCTAAATCCTAAAATAGACTAAAATAATTAAATATCTAAAACTGATTCAAATAAATACTTGATGATGCTGATAATATTGTGCCTCCCTACTGCTTAGTACTTCTATGAAGTATGAACACTGCAAGTATTTATTTTTTTATAAAATATCTAAACATCCTTAATGCAGAATTAATTTGCTTAAGAAACAGTATGACATACTGTAAGACAAGGGATTGTAAACTCTAAGTATCCCTGAGATTTTAATTATTCAAACAAATTTAATAATAATAATATGTTCTAATTACAAAAATGGAAACAGAAATATTGATATATTAATAATTTTATTAATATTTTAATAAATGTTTTAATAAAAAATATATTTTACACTAAAAGACACAATACTAATTTATGTCTGAAATTCTTCACTTTCAAACATTCATTCCTTCAATCTTTCAACATTTCAAATTCCCAAGCTTTTATTTAGGTGGAATACTGCTGAAATGCTGTAAACTTCTGCCCAAAAAAAGATGTGTTTTTGTGGGCAGGGGTTTGCAAACCCTCATTTGGAAAACCCTGATATAAGATATCAAGTCTTGTGTTCAGGGAAATCCCAAGCTTTTCACTATCGACTATCCTGAGGTTTGACTGAAGGCAGCGGACAGGGAAAAACGAAAGTCAATTGTAATGCTTTTAAGTGCATTCCAAACAGAATCAGGCACTAGTAGAACATATGTTATTATATAATAACATTTTGTAACAATACACAGATATGTTTGAGTGGTCATCAATGGATGAACATGCTCTTGAGTGCCAGATTGTGTAGTTCCGGCATCTACCAGCAGTGGCAAACTGGACCAGTGTTTTGTAGAGCTGTGACGTAAACTAAAGGATACTGGCTAAAAGGTAAAATCAATGTCCAGATCCAGGTTCCTGTTTCAATAGGAAATATGTCAATATAGAAAAGAATAGTCTTGGGGTGTACAGACAGTCTGTAGTTGCTGCAACAGCACTTTTGCTTGCTCAGGATTACTTTCTCAGATGAAAACCAAGCTTTTAGCGAATGACTAAAGCTAGAATTAATAGCATGTTAGATACAACGATTACATTTTATAATATTTAAGAATCATGTATTCTTCATTTTCACCATTTCTTGCTTTTTTACCAGTTTTAATTTAACTATAAAAAGCTAATGATAGCTTGAGGGACTTTAGCTGTGAGCTTAGCCTTCTTAAGATTCAGAGTTTTCAACAGTAATACACACCCTGCTGCTTTTATGAGCATTTACATGGATTTATTAGCATGAACATATATTCGGTGCAATGTATCTACATATTTTTAATGTTTAAATATGCATTATGTGATTCACAATGTGCATAAAACGCTTATGAGCTTATATCGAGCCTACATTTATAAAGAGCGTATTGCTTCCTTGTGGGCTGTTACTGACAACAAGATAATTTAGGTTTTTAACATGGGCTAAACCCCATCGCCATTAATGGAGCAGAAACAAAAACGCAGTTTCAATTATATAATCGTCTTCCACTAATAATCCTTCCTCTCTTCTAGAGTGAATGAGTCTCATATATTGTTGATTTTAGACCTCATCTAATTCCAAGCACTAAAATCTCATTCTGCTTTTGTTGGTGTAAAACAGCAAGAGGATATGAATTATAAATACTGTCTCGGCTTGAGCGAGTGCAATTTCGTCTACACGCATATCAATCCCATGTGCCCCAAACAAATATGCTTGTCACTTTGCATAATGTATAAGTTACAGGGAAGACTGGTTGTGTCTGTTAATGTAATGAGGAGGGTTACCTGAGCTCCCCCTGCCAGCAGTGCAAAATCCGATGGTGGAAATTCAATCTCGTCATTTGAGAATATCAGGGTTGATTCGATTTTGTGTTTATTGTCCAGAACCAGTTGGTTTCAAGGACTAATTTGAAACCTTTGGAAGTGAAGGGTGTGTGGTTGGTTTCATTCAGCAGTGTGCTGGTTATGTGTTTCTGGATGCATTGGTTCGCTGCCTCATATTGTGGTTTACAGAGAATGAACTTTAAATTAAGCCTTTCATATTTGAAGATTTGAGTGTTATTTGCTTCGTTCTTGTGATTAGCTTGAGAATTGTGACAACAAAGTCTCGGCATGTGTCCACTACAGGGAGGAAATGGACCACTTGTGTATATGCACAAAATTATTGCACCAAGGATGCATTAAATTTATGAAAAGTGAATCTAGAGACTTTTCCATTGTCACAAAAAATGTCCAGTTCATGTAAACTCCGTTCATCTATAATCCTGAAAAAAGTATTAAGTTAAAAAAATAAAAAAATTAAAATAAGCAGCATAACTGTTTTCAACATGGATTGAGCACCAAATCAGCATATTAGAAAGATTTCAGAAGGATAATGTGACACTGAAGACGGGAGAAACAGCTGCTGAAAATTCAGCTTTGCATCACAGGAATAAATTACATTTTAAAATATATTAAAATAGGAAAAAAGTTCAATTGTTTTTCAATTGTTGTAATATTTCACAATATTACTATTTTTTTTCCTATATTTTTATTATATAAGTGCAGTCTTGGTGAGCATGGGAGACGTCTTTCAAAAACATAAACATTTTACAGAATCTTACCAAATGTAAATGGTATTGTATATGAAAAGAAGAAACCATAATGCTTAAAGTGGCTGGACTAGCCTTGTTTTTGCACAATTTGGGCTTAAAAAGCACAATTATGCTATCATTGTTGGATTCTGTTGCTTATTTGAAATGGTACTGTAATGTAATTTTAAACCAATCATTTTGGGGACTATAGAGTGGAGGAGTGAAAATTATTTCTTTAATTAGTAAAAAATAAAATAAAATACTGAGTGCACCTTTTACCTTTCCATTTGTGTGACATAAAATAACCTAATGTGCATTTAGAAAAAACACTCTCTGTTACAGTTACAGAGAAGCAATCTCTCTGTTTTCACCATGTAAATCTTGTGCAAACTTGTGTGATTACTCCACACAGTCAACTTGCTGTGGGAATGTAAGTCTGAATGAGTCTAAGAGCTGACCTTGCTGCTCAGATGCAGCCAGATGGTTAAGTGCAGTAAACACAGAGAGGGTCAGAGCACACAGAGACCTCTGCCACATGGTGCAGTCAGCACAGCGGGACTGCACGGATCAAGGCACGCGCAATAATTCCTGTGGAAATCCACATCAGAGTTGAAGTTAAATATGGTCTGATCTGCCTGACTTTGACAGGTGTTGAAGATTTGCAAACAGTTGGGTTGTGCACCAACTGAGAATTTTGATGTTTTTATCAGCTGTTTGGACTCTCATTTACTGCAGAGGATCCATTGGTGAGCAAGTGATGTAATGCAAAAAAATGTTCAAATCTGATGAAACAAACGCGTCTAAATCTTAAATTAGTACATTTTCACCAAATTTTCATTTTGGGTCAACTACTCATTTAATGTTTATTATTATTATTTTTTTTATTAAGGTGCACCTTGTCAATAACCCATTGAGGGTATTTACACACTATTTACGCACATTTTGTCACTTCATGTATTTTTTGGCGCTATCCAAACATGAAAAGACCAAGTGTAAATGCACTCCAAGTTGAAGACACAATGGTAATCCGATCTCCTGAGGTTGTTTGAGTGCATGTTGTACGGGAATAGTAGATTTGATTTATATCCGTTTTGCAGAGATGCATTAATGTGGTCAAAAGTAAATGGAATGTGCATACCCAGTAGGAAAGCAATGTGTAAAACTGCATAACAAAATGTAAATATGCCCATTATATTTATATTAATTGTGTATTTTGGCAGTATAACAGCTAGTAATGATAGACCTGCTTAGTTAGCTTCACTATCAAGTTTAGAATCTGCATTGTGTTATTTTACATATTTTTTCCAAATACAGCTTTTGTCACATTATTGCCATCTGCTCCAGCTTTCCGAGCGATCTTCCCGCGCTCTCAGTGTCATCTAACAGAGCTGTCGACTGGCTTTCCCAGTGACATGACCTTGAGTGGAGGGATGCCATGCTCTTCATAAACTGGAGTTGACAGAGCATGGATCTAGAAATGGCATCCTCTCAAATAATCACCTTCTCATGTTGGACAGGTCCTAGCGGGTCCCTGTAAGGACAGTGTCTCATTCACCTAGAGATAACATTTGAGTGACATTAGCTTTAACAGGAGCCAAGGTGTCTGTACTCATAAAAGCTGGGGGAAAACCTCCAGCCATGGCAGAAGCGACTGTCCTTCAGCCTTTATCTCGCCTGGTCTTGCTGTGTGTTCTAGAATATATTATAAGACCTGGCTTTACATTTGATGCATTTAAATGAGCATGACATCCCCAGACCAGCTAAACCTTTGCTATCCTGGTTCAGGCTTATCTTCCTATAGACAGATGAAACCACACTTGAGAGTACTATTTATGCAGTGAACAATGAATCAAGATCATTGATATGGTGAGAATCTCACATTTGCAGAGTTCAACCAAATTGTGTGAAACAAATGCATCAGGTTGAACAGTGGCATAGATAAATTGATATTACTGATCAAATAATTATCAATCTAATGATCAAAAATATTTTTATTTATTAAATATGTATATAAATTGTAATATATATTCCGAAGACTGGAGTAATGGCTGCCAATCAGCTTTGCCATCACAGAAATAAATGTATATATTTTGAAATCTATATAAAAAAAGAAAAACGTTGTTTTACATCGTATTTTTACTATATTTTAATGTATTTTAGTTAAATAAAGCTAGCCTTGGTGAGCATATTTTCTTTAAAAATGTTAAAAAATAATCGTGAAGATTCTTCAAATATTTAAATTATTCCAATTTCTGTAATTAAAAAATTAATGAAATAAAAAATATACCAACATACAGTATCTATAATTTTTCCTTGCCATCAAAAGTGTGTAAAAGCGTGAACGTGCAATTCATACATTTATTAATGCATTTATGCTTTATATTTGTAATGTGGTTTCTTTAAAATTAAAAGCCTAAATATTCTAGATTCACTGGTAGAGTGTCCTGTATGCCAGTGAGGTTGGATAGATTACCATTCGCCTCCGTGTCTAGCGTGCACCGCCAAGGTGATAAGTCCTCCCTATTAAGGGAGATAACTTTGACTAATCATACTGAATTGCTTTCATTAGGGTGACTGAATTGGAAGCATACATATAAAAGACAGTCTCCGCATCTTCTCTTAAACACATTGCACACTGCTCGATGCTTTTGCTAACACCCATGCTGGCCATTGAAGACCCGAACAGTCAGGACATCAAAGGTGGTTGTAAAAGCAAGGTGAAATAGGTCAGTCATTCTGCTCGGCATTCGTGTTATTTTAGTCCAGACATGGTTACAACTCGCCAAGACGAAGTTGTTATTATTCCTTTGAACTTAATTACACTAGATGATATTAGGATGCTTTCAGCTGCAAGAAATTGGTGTGTTTCATTTCATCGGATAAGGAGAAGCTACAAGTGAAAGCAATATTGAAGATGAATTTCTTGAGATGGCCAAAAGCATTTCTCATGAGTCATTATGAAATAATGCATAGAAAAATACCACCGCAATAAGACTTAAAAAAAAAAAAAAAGAAAATATCAAATGCTAGCAATTGTCTTTTGCAGTAAACACATTTTGGCTGGCTTACAGTGGTAATAAATTCATTCATTTGACAATATGCCAGCACTATTATTTTGTGTATATACTCATGTCACCCTCTAGCACTGTATGTCTCTTTGCATGATAATGATTGCTGTAGAAGTCTGTATATGGTTTTATAGGAGGGAACTCTTTAATATTCATGTCTGCTCATGCTGCTCACAAAGCATTGGAAGAATTTTGGATCCCTTTTCTTTGACTTGGCCAGATACCAGACTTGTCAGAAGAATTGCTAAATGATGTCAGTAAAATGAAGCTGCAGGCATTTCTGATTGAATTCCAGTTTTGGGTTTTGTATCTAGTTTGTAAGTGTATTGAACTGTTTGATAGTTACCTTGTACTAACAAGCTCTTAGTAGCAGCATTTAAAGATTTAAACGGAACGTTGTGTCATAATTTTTTATTCATATAATGAAAGTTCAAAACAACATTGGGCCTCAGTGACCTTCATTATAAGGGGAAAAACACACACTTACTTTAAAATAGGTTCTTTTGTGTTTCACAGAATAAAGAAAATCACAGAATTTTCATTTTTGACTAAACAGTCATTTTAAGGTTGTTTTATACATTTTCTGGCCGTGATCAGATGTTGGTTCCTGAAGTTCTAACAAAGGTCAAATATTCATATTGAGGAAGAACATATTTCATTCTCGTAGCTAGATTTGTGCAATTGAATATTAATATTCACAGTCACATCTGAGGCATTTTAATTATAGCGAGACACATGCTTTGGTTTCTTTGGATTACGGTTTTAACGACAAATGGTGGGATACCCCAGGGATTTGTCCTTGGAGACGGTCTCTGTGCAAATTCTCATGATGAAACAGTTTATCCAGAAATGAAAGAAATTGTCATTTCTCACCCACAATTGTGTTCCAATCCCATATGCTGTTGTTTTTTCCCTGTGAAACACGAAAAACAGTTTTAAGAAAATCTTCACACAGGTCTTTTACACATATGCACTACATTTAACTGTGATTTTACTGTGTTTTTGGTCCTTGTTGGAGTTTGACAGGCATGGTCACTGTAGACCTTAGTCAGGGCAGTGCCATGTTTAATTTTTGACAGGAATGAAAACAAGGCTGTGAGGAATAGAAGTACAATGCATTGAACATTCCAAATGTTCAGCTCATGAAACGTCTTTTAGAGAAAGATTTTAGACAAAACTCCATAAAACAGATTTGATTGTTGTAAAAGTTACATGATCTAGAACCTTTTATAGTGGCTGCTAGGGGTGGAACGGTTCAACTTACGCACGGTTCGGTTTGTATCATGGTTTTAGAGTCACGGTTTCGGTATGGTTTCGGTAAGCACAAATAAATACAATAGAGTAAAGATACAAATAAAATAAACAGTGATTTTCAGATTTTTTTAGGTAGGTCTAACATTAGTTTTTAGGTACTGAAATTGAATAAAGTAATGAAATGTAAAACAGCATTGCATAGTTGACTGTATAAATTAAAGATTAATCTTCATTAAAATTACAAAAGCTATTCAATCAAGAGCAGTGAGTGATTTCTTTGTTGTTGCTGTTTGATTAATATTAAGAAAGTGCTGTCACTTTAAGAGAAAGCACTGATCTAGTACACAGATACAGCACGTTCAGCCGGCTATGTCTGCTATAGGATACTTACCAAGACGGGCATTTTGACATAATTTGTGTGTGAATTTGTCCATTTAAACAATACCTCCCCAGTGACAGTTTTTGTACCTTTTTTTCTGAAAGTAATTGTAAAAGAGCTGCATGAAGATTCTTCATTACAGAAAAACAACATACAGGTTTGGAACGGGATAAAGAGAGTGGCATAAATTAAACAACACATTTTTTTTTCTTGTTGTTTAGAGGGAACTGTTCCTTTAAATCACAATGGTTGTGATGGGCAACCAAACACAACTGTATTTCATGAGTCACAAAGCTTTGATATTCATTGTAGTGCCGTTGCTTGCCATTTGTTTCCTATGTGAAAGAGACATCAAGAGAATAACAACTGAATCTATCCAACCCTTAAAAGCAAACTAAAAAATAAAAGCAAAGCAGTGTGCTTTGATTGCAGTGAGCACACGGTGATCTCAGACGGTCCACAGTCTTTCTCGGTGCTCTCAGGTTGCCCTGTATCTCCGGAAGAATAGATGTGATTGCTCGTCTGGGCTGAGAGCTCAGACTTCTCCTGATCCAGGCTCTTGATATTTATAGTATTTGTAGCTGTGCTGCAGGATGATTGAATATACTGTGGCTGTAAATAATAAAGCTCTTCTAGATGCCAAGCACATAAACAAGAGCAGAGTGCATGCACTGAACCAAAGAATGAGGTCAGGTTACTCTCATGGGTGGGGAAGGTTTTTTTCTTGAAACAGTCAATAACAGGGGCACCTTCCTTTCCTCAGAGTTTTATAATTTGATGAATATGAGTTGTTGTTTTTTTTTTCTTATTTTTGTTGAAAGTCTTGAAAGTACTTATTTAGGTCAAGATTTGGTTGTGGTTTCTAAAGTTTAATGATTGAAATGTGTATAATACCCTTCAAATATTTGGGGTAGGTAATATTTTTTTTCTTAAAGAAATGAATACTTTTACTCCGTAAGGATGCGTTAAATTGATCAAAAGTGACAGTAAATGTCACTGTAATGTGGCAAAAGATTTCTATTTTAAATAAATGCTGTTATTTTGAATTTCTATTCATCAAAGAATATAGAAAAAATCACAAAAATATCAAGCAGAACAACTGTTTTCAACATTAACAATAAGCTACTTGAGCAGCAAATCAGCATATTAGAATGATTTCTGAATGATCATGTGGCATGTGAAGCCCAGAGTAATGTAGAAAAATTCAGCTTTGCCATGACAGGGACAATTTATATTGTATTAAATGTATTAAAATGTAATTATTGTTGTTTACTTCTAATATTTTTGTTTTGTTTTGTTTATTTCTAGCTTTTCAGATTTTCAGTGTAGTGTCAGACTTTTGGACCCCACTATATCTGGATAAATTTTCTCTCAAACTTTTACGGTGCACCTACAAAATTGCACTTCTCATTTTATTTTGCATGTTGTTTAGTCATTTTTTCATGTTTGTTTTCAAATTCTGAAATGTCACAGTATCTAATAAATATTCGATGATAAATGTTAGGCAAGGATATACATAACACTTCTGCTCTTAAAATCAAAAGATATGTCATTGATCTCTTTATTCATGAATGAATAAAGATGATATTCGCCTTTCAAAACTCTCAATTGGTTTAGCGCCTTAAACCATTATTTGAATGAAGCATCTCTTTCAGAGGAGTCTTTCTTGATGTACTATTGATGTCCCTCTATCTCTTTTACACACAGAGACAGTTCTGATTCCTCAGAGGAAAAGCTGTTGAAGGACTGTGCAGTCGCAGCTGGAACCTGTTCTGTACTAGTAATGTCAAACAAAATACTGAGAAATGCCCACTTCAAACAAAAGAATTAGAGAAACAAACTGGATTAAGATGGTGACGCTTCAATCCAAATAAAGTCTGATATATTTTTAAAAGGCATTGTTAGAATAAATACAATGTATAAAATGTATATTTTCTAGAATATAAAAGTTTTATATTTCATTTGGATTTCAATTTAAAAAATGCCACAATGATGCTAGTCTGATAGTTATATTACTTATATATTATAAATAATAAAATTGTATTTTTTTTAGAAATACAAACAAAATACACAGTATTAAATGTTCAGGTTTATATATTCCAGATTCACACATTTCTAGCAGGTTTATGTATAAGCAATTATAAAAATCTTCACATTGTGGATCTAAAGCTTTGAAATGAGTAAGTGCTTAGAGGACGCAGACAAAATTATCAGTGATTTAAAGCCAGGCGGAGGTTTAAAGGGGTCATATGATGCAATTTCATTTTTTCCTTTCTCTTTGGAGTGTTACAAGCTCTTGGTGCATAAAGAAGATCTGTAAAGTTGCAAAGACTAAAGTCTCAAATCCAAAGAGATATTCTTTATAAAAGTTAAGAGTCAGCCACACCTACCTAAAACGGCTCGTTCGAACACGCCCCCACATATCTACCTCACTATGTGGGAAAATTTGCATAACGCCGCCCAAATGTTCACACAAAAAAAGAAGGCGTAACTTTTATCCTCGCTGTAGTATTGTTGTTGCC
>NW_015652130.1:1535534-1539150 GCF_001515625.1 Sinocyclocheilus rhinocerous
ATTTCTTTGTTGTTGCTGTTTGATTAATATTAAGAAAGTGCTGTCACTTTAAGAGAAAGCACTGATCTAGTACACAGATACAGCACGTTCAGCCAGCTATGTCTGCTATAGGATACTTACCAAGACGGGCATTTTGACATAATTTGTGTGTGAATTTGTCCATTTAAACAATACCTCCCCAGTGACAGTTTTTGTACCTTTTTTTCTGAAAGTAATTGTAAAAGAGCTGCATGAAGATTCTTCATTACAGAAAAACAACATACAGGTTTGGAACGGGATAAAGAGAGTGGCATAAATTAAACAACACATTTTTTTTTTCTTGTTGTTTAGAGGGAACTGTTCCTTTAAATCACAATGGTTGTGATGGGCAACCAAACACAACTGTATTTCATGAGTCACAAAGCTTTGATATTCATTGTAGTGCCGTTGCTTGCCATTTGTTTCCTATGTGAAAGAGACATCAAGAGAATAACAACTGAATCTATCCAACCCTTAAAAGCAAACTAAAAAATAAAAGCAAAGCAGTGTGCTTTGATTGCAGTGAGCACACGGTGATCTCAGACGGTCCACAGTCTTTCTCGGTGCTCTCAGGTTGCCCTGTATCTCCGGAAGAATAGATGTGATTGCTCGTCTGGGCTGAGAGCTCAGACTTCTCCTGATCCAGGCTCTTGATATTTATAGTATTTGTAGCTGTGCTGCAGGATGATTGAATATACTGTGGCTGTAAATAATAAAGCTCTTCTAGATGCCAAGCACATAAACAAGAGCAGAGTGCATGCACTGAACCAAAGAATGAGGTCAGGTTACTCTCATGGGTGGGGAAGGTTTTTTTCTTGAAACAGTCAATAACAGGGGCACCTTCCTTTCCTCAGAGTTTTATAATTTGATGAATATGAGTTGTTGTTTTTTTTTTCTTATTTTTGTTGAAAGTCTTGAAAGTACTTATTTAGGTCAAGATTTGGTTGTGGTTTCTAAAGTTTAATGATTGAAATGTGTATAATACCCTTCAAATATTTGGGGTAGGTAATATTTTTTTTCTTAAAGAAATGAATACTTTTACTCCGTAAGGATGCGTTAAATTGATCAAAAGTGACAGTAAATGTCACTGTAATGTGGCAAAAGATTTCTATTTTAAATAAATGCTGTTATTTTGAATTTCTATTCATCAAAGAATATAGAAAAAATCACAAAAATATCAAGCAGAACAACTGTTTTCAACATTAACAATAAGCTACTTGAGCAGCAAATCAGCATATTAGAATGATTTCTGAATGATCATGTGGCATGTGAAGCCCAGAGTAATGTAGAAAAATTCAGCTTTGCCATGACAGGGACAATTTATATTGTATTAAATGTATTAAAATGTAATTATTGTTGTTTACTTCTAATATTTTTGTTTTGTTTTGTTTATTTCTAGCTTTTCAGATTTTCAGTGTAGTGTCAGACTTTTGGACCCCACTATATCTGGATAAATTTTCTCTCAAACTTTTACGGTGCACCTACAAAATTGCACTTCTCATTTTATTTTGCATGTTGTTTAGTCATTTTTTCATGTTTGTTTTCAAATTCTGAAATGTCACAGTATCTAATAAATATTCGATGATAAATGTTAGGCAAGGATATACATAACACTTCTGCTCTTAAAATCAAAAGATATGTCATTGATCTCTTTATTCATGAATGAATAAAGATGATATTCGCCTTTCAAAACTCTCAATTGGTTTAGCGCCTTAAACCATTATTTGAATGAAGCATCTCTTTCAGAGGAGTCTTTCTTGATGTACTATTGATGTCCCTCTATCTCTTTTACACACAGAGACAGTTCTGATTCCTCAGAGGAAAAGCTGTTGAAGGACTGTGCAGTCGCAGCTGGAACCTGTTCTGTACTAGTAATGTCAAACAAAATACTGAGAAATGCCCACTTCAAACAAAAGAATTAGAGAAACAAACTGGATTAAGATGGTGACGCTTCAATCCAAATAAAGTCTGATATATTTTTAAAAGGCATTGTTAGAATAAATACAATGTATAAAATGTATATTTTCTAGAATATAAAAGTTTTATATTTCATTTGGATTTCAATTTAAAAAATGCCACAATGATGCTAGTCTGATAGTTATATTACTTATATATTATAAATAATAAAATTGTATTTTTTTTAGAAATACAAACAAAATACACAGTATTAAATGTTCAGGTTTATATATTCCAGATTCACACATTTCTAGCAGGTTTATGTATAAGCAATTATAAAATCTTCACATTGTGGATCTAAAGCTTTGAAATGAGTAAGTGCTTAGAGGACGCAGACAAAATTATCAGTGATTTAAAGCCAGGCGGAGGTTTAAAGGGGTCATATGATGCAATTTCATTTTTTCCTTTCTCTTTGGAGTGTTACAAGCTCTTGGTGCATAAAGAAGATCTGTAAAGTTGCAAAGACTAAAGTCTCAAATCCAAAGAGATATTCTTTATAAAAGTTAAGAGTCAGCCACACCTACCTAAAACGGCTCGTTCGAACACGCCCCCACATATCTACCTAACTGTGTGGGAAGATTTGCATAACGCCACACAAATGTTCACGCAAAGAAAGAAGGAGTAACTTTTATTCTCGCTGTAATATTGTTGTTGCCGCTGCCGCCATGTCGTGAAGACGCTGTGTGCTTCGTTGTGAAAGCGAAGCTACTTTGGTCTTCCAAAAGAGGACGATATCCGCTACGTCATGCCTAGAGCTGATCTGTGCTGGTCGCTGAGGAAATACATCAACTGCACGCTGTGGATCGCCGGATCGGCTTTCACCATGGACCGCCGTTCTCGCCTCAGCTCACTCTTGCCCGGCCTCAGCTCACGGTAAGCCGGGGCTTTCGCTCATGCTGCTCATGCTAGTTTTTCGTTGTGAAAGCGAAACTACTTTGTTTGATCTTCCAAAAGAGGACACACGACTAGAAATCAGTGGTTAAGTTGTATTTACAACACTGTTCCAGAACAGTTCAACCCAAATATCCAGATGTGTGCAGCACATTTTATGGAGGACTGTTTACTGATCCTGGGAGAGTTACGTTAGACTAAAATGCCGGCAGTTCTGACTCACGTAAGTACGTTTTCATTTAAAGAATTTGCCACTGATGATTCAAACGCGAGTTTTGAGCAGTGTAGAGTAGCGCTTGTTGTTTGTCATTTCTCCGATCACAAATGCAGACATGGTTTTATGTTAACGCGATGCAATGCGTAAAAAGACAGTATAAGTCATTATAATCAGTAATTATGTCCCCACTGGATGCAACAAATGCCTCGTTTGTAATGGGTTTTAATGTTTATGTCTCGTCGCTCCGGCCGGACACGGCATCAACAGTATGGTGAGGGGCGTAACATTTCCGTCTCACGCTTGAGGTATTCGGCCAATCACAACGCACTGGATAGCTGGCCAATCACAGCACACCTCACTTTTTCAGACCGATGAGCTTTGTAAAAATCAACGCGTTTCAGAAAGGCGGGGCATAGAGGAGAAACAATAATGTACAGTATGTGGAAAATAATGTGTTTTTTTAACCTTAAACCGCATAAACACATTGAATTTTACCAAATACACAAAATAATGTTCTTTTTAGCAACATCAAAT
>NW_015652130.1:1539884-1554087 GCF_001515625.1 Sinocyclocheilus rhinocerous
GCAACGCAACGCGTAAAAATACAGTATAAGTCATTATAATCTGTAATTATGTCCCCACTGGATGCAACAAATGCCTCGTTTGTAATGGGTTTTCATGTTTTTGTGTCGTTGCTCCGGCCGGGACACGGCATCAACACAGTATGGTGAGGGGCGTAACATTTCCGTCACATGCTTGATGTATTCGGCCAATCACAACGCACTGGATAGTTGGCCAATCAGAGCACACCTCGCTTTTCAGACCGATTAGTTTTGTAAAAATCGACGCGTTTCAGAAGGCGGGGCATAGAGGAGAAACAATAATGTACAGTATGTGGAAAATAATGTGTTTTTTTAACTTTAAACCGCATAAACACATTTCATTACACCAAATACACAAAATAATGTTCTTTTTAGCAGCATCATATGACCCCTTTAATGGCCATTGAAATCCTGATCTTGGTGCATAGCTGTTTATCTCACTGGCTTTCTTTCTTGCCTTCTCTCTGTCATGCAGACCGTGTGTCTTTTGCTGCAGTTTATTTATATCCGTCCATGTGTAGTTCAAATAGACAACAATATGCAAAACACTTCACAAAAATATAAATCAGTGAACTTAAAAATAAATGGAGATGATAGGGACTTGGGAGAAGATTTTAGTTTAATTGTCCATAAATGTGTGTGTGTGTGTGTGAAATATTTTTCCCAGCTCTTAAAGGAATAGTTCACCATTTACTCTTGTTTAAGATGAATTTTTGAGGTGAATCCTGCCTATTCTTTTTAAAAAATGAAAGCGAATGAGTAATGGGGCTGTCAAGCTTCCTAAGGCATGCAAAAAAATAACATAAAAGTATCATGAAACTGATTTATATGACTTGTGTGTTATATTCTAAGTCTTCTAAAGCCATACGGTAACTTGCTTTAAAACTTTTTTGCTGTAACTACTTTGTTATTCCCATGAGGGTGAGTAAATAATGACAGAAATTTCATTTTTGGGTGAACGATTTCTTTTAAAAATTGTTTTGTTGCCCAGGAAGAAGTTGCGATCACCGCAGTGACAAGATCACCAGAACTCTAACAGCTTAATTGCTTGCCCAATCTTGCTTATATTATACATTCACCATCCTACTGTACATCCACAATGCAAATTCTTTCACTCTAATTGTCATTTTGCTGAAGCACACGGAGGATTATACCAGCCAGCAGCTGAGGAAGCATGCGTTCAGCATTAGCTGCATGGGTGGCTGTTGTTCAGCGTGCTTCAGGCAGAGCGCTGCACGCACATGATTGGCATCCCTTTAACCAGAAGCGTTTTAGTGCATGTTCAGCTTCCCGCTCTGTTCCGTCCCAACGATCTCTGTCTGAAAGATAATTGGCCTTTGCGTGAGAGCCAGGATAATGCGGCAAGTCTGTCAGGCCAAAGAAAGTTATGATAATTGTTACAGTTGCATTTCTTTGTTCAAATGGTGGTTTCACTGTGCACTGTAATGAATGAAATATGATTCGGGACAGTGCATCAATCTTTGTTCATTTCACGTCCTCTTTTTTACAGTACATACTAAGAGAGGAGCTTCTTGTGTAGTGCTTCACATAATGCATCTCAGTTTGTATTTTATACAGTATATATTTTTATATATGTTATAATGTACACTACTGTTTAAAGGGGTCATATGATGCAATTTCAATTTTTCCTTTCTCTTTGGAGTGTTACAAGCTCTTGGTGCATAAAGAAGATCTGTAAACTTGCAAAGACTAAAGTCTCAAATCCAAAGAGATATTCTTTATAAAAGTTAAGAGTCAACCACGCCTACCTAAAACGGCTCGTTCTAACACGCCCCACATGTCTACGTCACGATGTGCGAAGATTTGCATAACACCGCCCAAATGTGCACGCAAAGAAAGAAAGCGTGGTTTCAGGAACAGCAGTAGTGTTGATGCAGCCATGTCAGGGAGACGCTGTGTGATTCAGTGCGAAAGCAAAAGCACTTTATTTGGCCTTCCGGAAGTAGATGCAATTAGGAATACTATTATTCAGCAAGGATGCATTAAATTGATCAAAAGTAAGAGTAAAAACATTTACCCTTTTTTTTAGTAAATCTGTGGATTTTCTATGTGTTTGGATAATTATCAAGGCAATTAACACAGTTATCCAAAAATATGGTAAAATGTTGTTGTAGGTCAATTAAATTTGTAAATCAAGATCCTCAGATTGGATTTTTTTTTTTTTTCCTATTTTAAATCTTTCAGTTTTAGAATGCGCATGCTGTAAATTAAACATTATTTACTTGACACTTAAACATTTTTAGGACACTTTTTTGTCTTTCTGACAAAAATGTGGAAATATTAGCACATAGGCTTGTTTGGGTTTGTGTGGCACCACTTCAGCATGGCTGATAATGTAAAAATGCCAGGCAACAATAACACAATGCACTGATAAAATCAATATTTTTTCCTGTATGTATTAAAAATTTAAACAGTGGCACATATTATTTGTGCACTTTTACTCCATCCTCACTTGTTAAGGTATAACCAGAGAGCCGATCACCTTCTTACAATGGTTTAAACTCGTATCTCATTAGAAATGGCTTTTCCTTCCTGCTTAATCCCAAGGATTTCTGTGACCGTATAGAAGCGCTGCTCCCCAGCAGAAGATAATGGAACCAAGAGCGATGCTGATGCATTATAGAGACCCGTATCAGTCCCTGACTCTGTTAGAATTAGCATGGGGAATCTTTTTCTGCTATGTATTATCTTTTTCTGAGGGCGCTGAATCATAGGAGATCTTTGCTTGCTTACAAGGCCTACAGGGTATTTACTGTGTTTACACCCTGACACTGGATTCAAGAGATTACCAGAAGAATCCAGCAATACGACACGAGCATGGCATTGTGTGGCATAATACAGCACCTGTCTTTTTATTTCTAATACTGACATTTATTATTCAAACATTGTTATTTTTTTATAGTTTGGTTGGTTTATGTTTAACTGTTGGTTTAATGTAAAATATTTATTTATTTACTTACTTTTATTGATTGTCATTATATACTGTATAGAACAGGTGATGGATTCCTTCCACTACAGTACAATACTTTTGTTCCTAACCCTAAACCTTTCTCAGCAATGTTTTCTATAATGATCAATATGTTTCTTACACAGAAGACACTACAAAAATCTATATTTGTATTGATATTGACCAGATTTGTCAGTTTAGTCCAATTAGCACAGATTTGCAACCAGTTGCAGCAGTATTGACAGATTTGTTTTCATTTTAAGATTGAGCCATAGTTTTTTTAGTAAACCGCTGTTTAATAATGAACTGTTATTTTTGTGTACCTTTACATCCCTAAGATTCTGAACTTTTTCCTTCATATTATGATTGTTATATTTTTAATGCATTTAAACTCTCTTAATTCCTACAATTGTATTGTAACTTGAAGGACAACATTTTCCACTAATGTAAACTATTCTGTACTAACAATATCATAGATTTACACATGCTTAAATATTTCACCTAAAACACCCTCACCATCATGTAGTTTGAAACCTATGATTTTTCAGAAATGAAAGTGGAAGGTAGCTGCCACATGAAATGCAATGGAAGTGCAGTAGTCCGATGGCTGTTCCTCACACAAAGCTGCCATATGGCTTTAGAAGATCTGGAATATAATGTGCGATTCTTATGGGACACTTTTATGCACTACATTGTCCTTTCCAAAGCCTAATACTATTCATTTTTCATTGCTGGACAAAAAAGTAACTTGGACATTCAGCTAAATAACTCCTTTGTGTTTAATGGAAAAGAAAAATCTTAGGTTAAAACGACACGAGGGTGAGTAGATGATGACATAATTTTCATTTTTCCATGAACTATCCCTTTAACAATGGACTGCAGGGAAAGAAAGAAAAAAGAAAATGAAAGAAAGAAACTAATAGCGTTCCTCATTTATAGGAGTCAGATTGTTGTAATTGAACCTTATTTTTATGTATTAAAAGCTGCAGGCTCATTGTTATTGGCCCGCCGTTTCTTCCTGCTCTCCACACTCTGTTTAATTTAGCTGCCTTGTACTGTTCTGGTGTGATCATTCCTGGTTTGTGCAGGGTTGATAAGGGGCGCTGAGGTTCATTACAGTTTGTCACAGGCAGCAGACATCATGTTCACCATCCTACACTCTAATCCTTTGCATGCAAATCTCCGGCTAGGTGGGTATCCAGGCAACAGAGATGACTTTGAGACAGAAAGTGTTCTGCGAGTTTATTTAGCACTGTATAGATGACGAGATTTACCTTATAGGGGACTATAGCCACCTAAACACAAGTCAAGGTGCCCTGCAGTGTTAGTTCACTTGCTCAGTTACTCACCTTCATGTCGTCCCAAACCTGTACAACTTTATTTTGTGGAATATAAAAGAAGGTGTTTAGGAAAATATCCCAGCTGTTTTTTTTCCCCATACAATGATAGTGGATGCAGACCTGGGACTGTCATGTCTATCATTTAGTTTCAGTGTATGGAAAAGACCAGCTTGGACATTGTGCTAAATAACTCTTCATTTTTGTGTGAAATATCCCTTTATGTCTGTCTTTGGTACAGAGGTTGATTTAAATGCTTGTGTTATGTAACCAGTGCATCATATTGAGCACCAAAAAATCTGAGAATGATTTAAGACGTTGCAGATAAATGAGATATAATGGCAAATGGTTTCTTTAGAAGTTTGAGGGTCAAACGAGACCATTGGTAAGATAAGTAATAATGCAAAATTCTACTGTTTCAAAGGATTCGGAAGTTTAATTTTAGTTTAAGCTTTAGTGATCTTATTTGGCAATTTTTGTATAATAATATTTCTAATTAGGTTTTTTTTTTTTTTTCAGTCATTTTAGTACATCAACATCATTTATTTTGTTTCAGTTAGCTGCCAAAACATAATTTCTAATTTGTTTTTAGTTCAAGTTTTTCATCTAATATCGATATTTTATTTCAGCTTTTTTCAGTTAACAAAAAAATATTTTAATAGTAGTTATCACTGATAGCACACTGCTATCAAATATCATGTATAAGTACAGTATCATATATGGCTTTTGTAAGTGGTCTAAGAGTTTGTTAATTGTTTTTCAATGTCTTTTTTTAAGCTATACAACCAGGGCTTAAAACTAACGTTTTGCTACACCTGCCATTGGCCAGTGACGTGATAAAATTTACCGGCCAAAATGTTTATTTTTTTTACCGGCCATGAAACTCTTTTCGTTTTTGCAAAAACAGGCAGTCATTATTGCTACAATGACTAAACATATTTACGTTTTTTAATTTGTCCTTTACTTTACTTACAAGAAAAAAACAACAAACAGATTTATTGATTTATCTTTTTTTTTGTCCCTAAAAAACTTTGAGATTCTTGTCCTTTGCATGTTTTCGGCAAATGGCCATCGCCTGTTTCACACATACTCAGTTTGCAGTGCGTATGTGGTGCATATTTTTTTTCGCACCCATGTTAACAGATTAGAGCAGGGCTATTCAGTTAGCTTCATTTGAGGGCCGGATTATCGAATTTAAATTTTGAAGGAAAAGTTAATCTTCCAAAATGAAGCAGCAATATCTTCTCAGGTAAAAGTTATGGAACCGTGTCTAGGGACAAGCTGGCCATCACACTGCTCTGACCTTATAACATTGTTATTTTTTTATAGTTTGGTTGGTTTATGTTTAACTGTTGGTTTAATGTAAAATATTTATTTATTTACTTACTTTTATTGATTGTCATTATATACTGTATAGAACAGGTGATGGATTCCTTCCACTACAGTACAATACTTTTGTTCCTAACCCTAAACCTTTCTCAGCAATGTTTTCTATAATGATCAATATGTTTCTTACACAGAAGACACTACAAAAATCTATATTTGTATTGATATTGACCAGATTTGTCAGTTTAGTCCAATTAGCACAGATTTGCAACCAGTTGCAGCAGTATTGACAGATTTGTTTTCATTTTAAGATTGAGCCATAGTTTTTTTAGTAAACCGCTGTTTAATAATGAACTGTTATTTTTGTGTACCTTTACATCCCTAAGATTCTGAACTTTTTCCTTCATATTATGATTGTTATATTTTTAATGCATTTAAACTCTCTTAATTCCTACAATTGTATTGTAACTTGAAGGACAACATTTTCCACTAATGTAAACTATTCTGTACTAACAATATCATAGATTTACACATGCTTAAATATTTCACCTAAAACACCCTCACCATCATGTAGTTTGAAACCTATGATTTTTCAGAAATGAAAGTGGAAGGTAGCTGCCACATGAAATGCAATGGAAGTGCAGTAGTCCGATGGCTGTTCCTCACACAAAGCTGCCATATGGCTTTAGAAGATCTGGAATATAATGTGCGATTCTTATGGGACACTTTTATGCACTACATTGTCCTTTCCAAAGCCTAATACTATTCATTTTTCATTGCTGGACAAAAAAGTAACTTGGACATTCAGCTAAATAACTCCTTTGTGTTTAATGGAAAAGAAAAATCTTAGGTTAAAACGACACGAGGGTGAGTAGATGATGACATAATTTTCATTTTTCCATGAACTATCCCTTTAACAATGGACTGCAGGGAAAGAAAGAAAAAAGAAAATGAAAGAAAGAAACTAATAGCGTTCCTCATTTATAGGAGTCAGATTGTTGTAATTGAACCTTATTTTTATGTATTAAAAGCTGCAGGCTCATTGTTATTGGCCCGCCGTTTCTTCCTGCTCTCCACACTCTGTTTAATTTAGCTGCCTTGTACTGTTCTGGTGTGATCATTCCTGGTTTGTGCAGGGTTGATAAGGGGCGCTGAGGTTCATTACAGTTTGTCACAGGCAGCAGACATCATGTTCACCATCCTACACTCTAATCCTTTGCATGCAAATCTCCGGCTAGGTGGGTATCCAGGCAACAGAGATGACTTTGAGACAGAAAGTGTTCTGCGAGTTTATTTAGCACTGTATAGATGACGAGATTTACCTTATAGGGGACTATAGCCACCTAAACACAAGTCAAGGTGCCCTGCAGTGTTAGTTCACTTGCTCAGTTACTCACCTTCATGTCGTCCCAAACCTGTACAACTTTATTTTGTGGAATATAAAAGAAGGTGTTTAGGAAAATATCCCAGCTGTTTTTTTTCCCCATACAATGATAGTGGATGCAGACCTGGGACTGTCATGTCTATCATTTAGTTTCAGTGTATGGAAAAGACCAGCTTGGACATTGTGCTAAATAACTCTTCATTTTTGTGTGAAATATCCCTTTATGTCTGTCTTTGGTACAGAGGTTGATTTAAATGCTTGTGTTATGTAACCAGTGCATCATATTGAGCACCAAAAAATCTGAGAATGATTTAAGACGTTGCAGATAAATGAGATATAATGGCAAATGGTTTCTTTAGAAGTTTGAGGGTCAAACGAGACCATTGGTAAGATAAGTAATAATGCAAAATTCTACTGTTTCAAAGGATTCGGAAGTTTAATTTTAGTTTAAGCTTTAGTGATCTTATTTGGCAATTTTTGTATAATAATATTTCTAATTAGGTTTTTTTTTTTTTTTCAGTCATTTTAGTACATCAACATCATTTATTTTGTTTCAGTTAGCTGCCAAAACATAATTTCTAATTTGTTTTTAGTTCAAGTTTTTCATCTAATATCGATATTTTATTTCAGCTTTTTTCAGTTAACAAAAAAATATTTTAATAGTAGTTATCACTGATAGCACACTGCTATCAAATATCATGTATAAGTACAGTATCATATATGGCTTTTGTAAGTGGTCTAAGAGTTTGTTAATTGTTTTTCAATGTCTTTTTTTAAGCTATACAACCAGGGCTTAAAACTAACGTTTTGCTACACCTGCCATTGGCCAGTGACGTGATAAAATTTACCGGCCAAAATGTTTATTTTTTTTACCGGCCATGAAACTCTTTTCGTTTTTGCAAAAACAGGCAGTCATTATTGCTACAATGACTAAACATATTTACGTTTTTTAATTTGTCCTTTACTTTACGTACAAGAAAGAAACAACAAACAGATTTATTGATTTATCTTTTTTTTTGTCCCTAAAAAACTTTGAGATTCTTGTCCTTTGCATGTTTTCGGCAAATGGCCATCGCCTGTTTCACACATACTCAGTTTGCAGTGCGTATGTGGTGCATATTTTTTTTCGCACCCATGTTAACAGATTAGAGCAGGGCTATTCAGTTAGCTTCATTTGAGGGCCGGATTATCGAATTTAAATTTTGAAGGAAAAGTTAATCTTCCAAAATGAAGCAGCAATATCTTCTCAGGTAAAAGTTATGGAACCGTGTCTAGGGACAAGCTGGCCATCACACTGCTCTGACCTTATCAGCCCGTTTGTATCCTATTATTTAATTCGCTCTTGTCGCTTATGACAGAACAGCTAATCACGATGAGCTCGTCTTCGGAAAATATTATTTTATTCACTTACGTCAGAAACAGCGAATCTCTTTAAAAATGAGCTGTTGTTCTCACTAAGTACATTGCATTGTTATATTTCGTAAAAGTTTTACCCGCCAACTGGCGACTGACAGGGTTACATATACTCGCCAAAGCAGATTTCTACTCGCATTTGGCACTTGGCGAGTGTTAATTTTAGGCCCTGTATACAACTATACTGATTATGCTGAAAAACAGGTGGCAAGCTATTTTGGATTTATCTTCATTTGAACCGGCAAGATCTTACTTTGTTGCTTTAATCCTATGTAAGCTGTAAATGATATAACTGAATAAGTATGTTCACAGTTTGCATGAACTTTTTGAACTACAGGCATAAACTTAGTCTCATTTCAGAAAAGACACTTTGAATTAACACTTAATTAGAGTCATTAATAACAAGTGTTAGAAAAGCTTCCATTTATTGTAAAGTGACCTAAATTACATTCTTGCGTCTGCCATGAGCTTAGACTTGATTTTCTTTTTCGTTGTTTTTTTTTCTCTTTTTTTTTCCCAAATAGTCAGACGTGTGATCAGAGAGCATGTTTCGGTTAATGATCACCTCTGGCTAATTGCAATCAATTAAACCACCATGTGAAGGTCCTCAAGGCGAAGAGTGGCGCTCAGTGCGGGGGGACGTGTAAATGAGGCTTGAGACCTAAAACTGACCTAGTACTTCCACTTGTGACCAGTAGTGTCATCGCAATTAAAGGAGGCTTTCACTGTGAAATCAGAGCGAGAGGTGCAACATGCTGCTTATAGAGATTGAGAACTCCCAGACCCAGAGGTATTGGCTGTAGCTGAAGGCCAACAACATTGGAGTTGGAGTAAACCGTCTTCAAACTGACGTGTAGAATTTCTGCGATGATTTCTATTTTTCTCAAACACTCCTGCTGGTCAGACAAACAGATACAGATAGTCCCGTCCCAACATCACTGCTTGAACGAATGTGTCGGTTCGAATGCATGAACAAACAGAGCACTGTTTTGATAGCGCCACAGTGTTTACACTTTTTGGGGAAATCAGCATACAGATGGCTTCCTTAAAGTTGTCTGCATATTAAACTGGATTTTAACATCAAAAATAACACACTCCAGCTTTAACTGATAGCAAAGAGATCAAAGCTGTAGAAGTTAAGCTGGAATAAACAGAAAAATGTGTTGTAATTCCTTATATCAGAGTTTTGCACTGAGACTCGCAGGAAATGCAAACATTCATTGGGATGAGAACAGCGCATGCAAACATGCATGTGTACCAAGACGTATGCATATAATCTGCATGCCCAAGTGTTCTGGCTGTCTAGCAGGATGATATTCGACAAGATTTTTCACCCCATAATTTCTAGGAAAGATGTTTGGTCTTTGGAAGACATGTTTACGTCTTTTAGGATAGTGTTTACTTTGGGTTCTGGTTTTGCATTTACATCAGTCTAACAGCAAGAGCCTAGACTGCATTCAGAGATTTTGGATCTTTCATATAATGTCTGATAAAATAATATAAGAAGCTGTAAAGCTTTATGGTTGGTATAGTTATACCGCATTGTAATAATTCTGTGTAATGTGAAAGTCAAGACATGAAACAGCATTCGCAAACAATTTTACTCCCATAATGTGACATTTCGGAGTGCAATAGTATATTCAGTGAGTAAGAAAAATGGAATGGCAAGCGATTTTACTGATTAAATTGAATAAAACAAAGCCGACACTCATTTCTAAGGAGGCTATCATTAATAGTAATAGTAAACCTATCACTTTTCCCCTCTTATTTGGCTTAGGTGGCATCAGCAGAAAAGTAAAGTTGTTTTAGAGGCGGATGCACCATAAGATCAGGAACATATAAATAGGTTGGGCTATTTTTTCCCCCAGAACTTTTGACTGATTCAAGATAACTTTTTTTTAACTACTCAATCTAAAAACATAACTACAAAATGACTCAAGTAACATTCTCTTTATTAAAAACTTTCAAAACCATGTGGTCAACCAGTGGTCAGCATGGTGTAAATGTAAAACTAGTGCTGTCAAACGATTAATCGCGATTATTGTTTACATAATATATGTAATAATATATGTTTACTGTGTATATTATGTATATATAAATACACACACATACAGTATATATTTTGAAAATATTTACATGTATTTACATTTATATATTTATATTCATATAATTTATATTATATTTATTTAATAAATAAACATAGCATATTTTTCTTAAATATATACACGCATGTGTGTATTTATATATACATAACAAATATACACAGTACACACACATATATTATGTAAACAAAAACCTTTATTTTGGATGCGATTAATCGATTGACAGCACTATGTAAAACAAATTCACTTAAGTATATTTGTAGAATTAATTTAATTTGAATTCAAAATGTAATAAATATAACAACAGTAGTAAGCTATTTACAGAAAATAATGGCACCTTTCAGTCCATCACCATCACGCAAACATGGAATATATCAAACATGCAGTAATTCTATATAGGTTTTTGCATTCCAATGTGCTGCTTTTCCATTGTTGTTTCTTTAAACATGCTTGATGTGCAAGATGTTTGACCATTGGCGTCTTTTTCAGCTTTTTGCGCATGAAACAGCATTCTAAATATGCAGTGCTTAAGTTTAAAGAAGTTCAACTCGCGTCTTATAACCTTGCCTTTTTTTACCATTCTGCTGCCGGCATCTCGTGTTTTTCAATGCAAATACCCATGCTTTGTGGTTAGAGATGTGTTTTATGTTACCGTTTTCTCTTAACTGTTATCATTGGTGTATTGTCAACGTGTCTAGTTGTAACATTTGCAAATATTTTTTATTCAAAATCGCAATTTCTTGAGGAAAAAAATGCATCTTGGCAAAACATTACACTCGAATGAATCAATTAAATTGGAAAAAATCGCCCGGACCTATAAATAGGGTCAATTTTGTTTTCATTTTGACTCTATGCATCCATTCAGCAGACAAAACAAAAGCTATTTTTGGTGAATAATGATGCTTGTTGTTATATAGTGCTAACTTGCAGTCATACTGTGGTTACATAAAGACTCAAGAGAGATAATTGTGGTAGTCTTGCTGAGTTTTGATTTGAAGCAATGCTACTCCTGTAGTTTGAGCCTGACAGGTGATCTGTATTTACTTCCACACGAGCCATACACTATTTAATTACGTTACCTTAAATTCAATCAAACAGCACTCAGATTTGACATTTAATCACTTGTTTTAAATGTTACTCAGTGGGAACTATTTGGTTAACATTGATTTTCGCAAGTAAGGTGAGATATATCCGAACAATTCCTTCCTGTTATGCATGGTAATGGCAACATTCCTATAGGGTCACATGCTCCTTAAGGTCTTACAGTCCAAGAAGGTCTTAAACCGGTTCTAATTGAGACCTCCGAGATGGAAGGAGCTTGAGTTGGCTGTCTATGAGCAGTTTCACATTGAACTTTTTCCATATGCAGCTGATAAATATGGATGCGCGCAGAGAGTTTGCAGTGTGCTTCCACAGCCGTAGTATTTGTATAAATGTTTTAAACCCTCACACTCGCGGGGATTCTGACTAGCCAAGCCATTTGTGCGAGCAACAGCTGGTAAATGAGTTGCATAGCTATTTTATGCATGAGAACAATGTGGGAGGATATTTCATTTGTCTCTACTCTTGACCTGCAAAGCTATCTGATTGTTGAGCTTTTTACTACAAACCCTTCAACATCTAATCATGCCACTCTCGACCTTGACATGTTGAAACGAGAGCATTTCGACTTGAATATCGAGTGCTTCTAACGTTGCCCTTTTAATGCGCTGATACGCTATAAACACACCATCAGGTGGGTTTGTATGTGAAGAGTGAGGGTTGGGAAAAAGTCCGAATGTAATAAGTGGCACCCTTTTAGTTCATTCAATTTGCTGATTTGCAAAGGAATTCAGCAGGAATTATATAGTGTATAAACAAGTGATACATGCAATATAAGGTAACATTTAATAACAGAAAATATTCATTTCTGTTATTCTATACATTTTTAGGAAGTAGTTATTAAATATTACCTATAAACCTTTCTATTGTTTATGTACTTTTCACTTATTTTTTGTTTACCGTTTTATTATAATTTTATTATAATTTTAAATGGTATTCAATTTTATTAAATAATAAATGATATTAAAAACGATAGTTGGCTATTTAAATTCATATCACATAATCATTTCAATCTGAATTTAATCATTTTTCTATTTGTATCCTGGTTTACATATCCAGGTGAAATTTTTTTAAACTTGGTTATTCATATCAGTTTAATCATTTTTCTATTTCCTCCTTGTTTAATGCTATTCCTGTTACTTATGTAGTGTTTCCTAACCTAAAAATATCTAAATAATATTATGTGGTGTTCTTTAATTGACATTATTTATTAATTCATACTGTTAATTAGTGTTCCTTAATTAATATATATATATATATATATATATATATAATAATGATGTTTTAAAAAAGTGTATTGATATTTTTTTTTCTTTTTCCACTTGGTTTAATGTTGTTCCTGTTCGTTAAATATATAAATACTATTATATGGTGTTTCTTAAAATAATATTTGGAAATATTTATTAATAAATTATATTTAAAATGATAGGTGGCATTTCAAACTTTGGTTATTCATATCATTTATTTTCAATTTAATAATAGTTAATAATAACATTTTTACTATTTCTATTTATTACTACTCCTGATGTTGTTGACTTTTACTACTTCTGTGTTGTTTCTTAACCAGAAAATAATGCACAAGATGGTATTCCAATCCCTATAGCTGTTTTCTAGAGGAGCAGAAGCTCATTGGACATGCTGACCCTCATTTTTTCCCTGTGCCATATGCCTGCACTTTGTCAAAGGCTCCTGTTGTGGGGACCGGTCACAGTTCACATCTAACCTTTAACAAGATTAGTCTCTGAGTGACCTATCCTGGATGATGGACTTCCCCTACTCTCTTATTTAATTGTTAAAAACATAATTTAAGAAAAATATAATAATAGTAATAATAATTTTATTTTACATTAAAACTGTAAAATTACAATTTCTAATATTTTTAGCTGTCTTGATTTCTTAATTTTCAAATGTTAAACCTTCAAAGTTTGAAGCACTTCACTTCAAAACATGCAGCACATAAATTTTTTTTAATTAAATCACAGCTTTTGTAATTTGAAGGGACCCGCGGCCCTGCTGTGTTGACAGAGCTCAGCACCGCTTTGAAGATATTCCACAATGTGATGATGCCTGTGTTACAGCATCAGCACTTTGATTTGATGTTGTTTTTCTGTTCTTCTTACAACCCTTCATCTGCACAAATCCTTACAGGGTTTGATATATTAGACCCGAGGCAATTCATTATTTGCTGTGCATCAGGTTCTCACCTTGAATTACATTTTAAAGTAGCAGGGAATAATGCAGTCTGATAGCATGTGATTGGTCCTTTATCTACTTAAAATTACACATTTAGTTAAACCTTTGCCTGTTGGGTTTTATTTTTCACGTTTCAGCTCTATATGATTGTTAAAGGCATTGGAAGCAGTATGCGGTAGGTGACAAGTATGCAATCTTGTCTCTCTTTTATGTCTTGTTTTGAACACACAAAAAGACTAGGGCTGCGTGATTTTGAGAAAAATATAATTGCAGTTTTTCAAATAAAGATTGTGATTGCGATGCTATGCTTGTCTATATATTCTCTCTCTCTCTCTCTCTCTCTCTCTCTCTCTCTCTATAT
>NW_015652130.1:1554811-1560313 GCF_001515625.1 Sinocyclocheilus rhinocerous
ACTAAATAACAATCTAAAATTTACTAGTAAAAAAAAAAATATTACTATTGTAATATTTAATTGTTAAAAACATAATTTAAGAAAAATATAATAATAGTAATAATAATTTTATTTTACATTAAAACTGTAAAATTACAATTTCTAATATTTTTAGCTGTCTTAATTTCTTAATTTTCAAATGTTAAACCTTCAAAGTTTGAAGCACTTCACTTCAAAACATGCAGCACATAAATTTTTTTTAATTAAATCACAGCTTTTGTAATTTGATAATTGTGTAGCCTTATCGATGGCTGCACAATTTGGAGAAAAATATAATTGAGATTTTTTTCTGATAAAAATTGTGATTGCATTTTAAAATGCGCTTTAAAAATCCAGGTTTGCTGTGCTTGATTGTAGGGCTGAACAATTTTTGTTTTAATACATTTTGTGATTACATCTCAATAATAATAATTATTATTATTTTTATTATTACTAAATAAAACAAAACAAGAAATATTACTATTGTATTATATTCTATGCAAAATAAAAATGAGTATTTATGAAAATAATAATAAAATAATAGTACTAATAATAATAATTATTATTATGAATAATATTGTAATCATTATTATATTTTACATTGCAATGTTTTCTGTTTAATGTAGGTGCAATTAAAGTAATAAAACTTGTACAACTGATTTCCCTTCATGAAACCTTGTTGCCTAAAGGCCTTTTTACGAGATGCAGTGCGAGGGTTGCTGATGTATTTCGTGTACAAGGAGAATCATCTGGGGTTGGAAGGGCCGGCCATAACTCAGCTGAATATTTTGGGGTGCCATAATTTGAACGAAATCAATTATGCATGTGCGCTTGTGTAATGAATGTAAAAAGAGTTACCCTATCATTCATAATATGGAGGGAAGGGGAAATATGAGCGCTTGGCTTGGGCACTTAGTGGCGTTTCTAAAGGGCTGGGTGATACTTGAGCCACGGGGGGCAGAGGAAGAGCTAGAGCCCTTTCCTTTGTGCGCACAGATTACAGCTCCAAATATAACACCTCGGACACTGATAATGCTGCATCTAATGCACGTTAAAAGTGAGACAGTGACTCGAACTGACAGGGTTTTAGATGGTGCTGGTGCCACAAGGATGAAGAGGGAAAGCCAAGGCTCCTGAGTTTGTTAAGGGGTGGTTTATATCACGTAGCCGCTAATTTGTTTTACTACAAATTTGGCAGAACAAGACCGAAGTGTGGTTGTGTGTGTGTGTATATGTCCGCTGTCACAATATGGTAAATCTATTATCCAGCTTCCTAGTCATGTAACCTTGTAGGGAAGAGAGAAATCGTTGGCGTTTCTGATGACCTTCAATCAGAAAAGCTGTAAAATATTACAACCATTAATGTCCAGCACCAACATATGAGTGAAAATGATACACATAAGGGTGGGAAGATGCTATTGATGGTGTTTATGAGATCCCATGGGGAGTGTCATGAAATACCCATTCACTGTCACCGACAGACATTGGGCATTGATTGGAAAAGGATCATGTGTCCTTCGATCACAAATGCTATTACGCAGTTGCCAGCTATTTGCAGCTCGTGTAAAGCGTGTCAATAAAGCATTTTGTCACCTCGTCCCTGGTGTAGACTTGTTTAAGACTGTTATTCCTGGAAAATGAGATAATTAGCAATAAGCCACAGTAAGGATGTGCGTTACAGTGATTTTACCATCGATACTGGGTGTTCTTGGGAAGTGGAGTAACCCTTTTAAACCAAAATGCAATTCCCTTAACTGAAGTAAAATCATTATAATGCCCCATTTGCACTGACAAGAGCTTTTATAGCTGGAGGTCATAAGGTCATTAGTAGCTGTTTCTGCCATTGGATGCCCATTAACTCTAATAGTTGGTTGCGTCACATGATTTGAAAAACTGACCATACAGTAGTTGGGATGTATCAAATGTAAAAAATAAAAATAAAAATCTGATAAAAAAGAATATTTTGCAAGCAAGCTTTGTGTATATATTTTAATATTTGATTATTTAAATGTATTATTATTTGTTATTTTTAATAATTTTTTATTCACTGCTCATTTGAATAAAGTTAAACTTTCTTTATTCAAAGTATGTTGGTGTAAATCGGCAGCACTTATTTAGAATCAATAACTTCATGTTATTTGATTGTTCTGTCTGAACGTCCCTTAGTGTACAGCTTCAAGTGGCTAAATGTTGTTTAAAACCTAAAGAAATGTGATAAAAGACACCAATATTCAATTTATACAGTCATGGTCAGAATTATTGGCACCCTTGGTAAATATGATCAGAAGATAATTGAGCTTCACAAATGAGAAAGTGACTTTAAGAAAAGAGCAGTGAAAATTCCCATTTCCACCATCAGGGCAATAATTAAGAATTTCCAATCAACAGAAAATGTTACAAATCTGCCTGGAAGAGGACGTGTGTCTATATCATCCTAATGCACGCTGAGGAGGAGAGTTTGAGTGGCTAAAGACTCTCCAAGGACCACAGCTGGAGAATTGCAGAAAATAGTTGAGTCTCAGGGTCAGAAAACCTTAAAAAAAAAATCAAACAGCACCTACACCACATGTTGTTTGGGAGGGCCAAGGGTGCCAATAATTCTGACCACGACTGTATATGTGACCCTGGCTGTGAAAACCCAGCTGAAGTCATCCTTTTTTGTGATTTATTGTTTTCTACATAAAATCATCCTTCATAAGGAAAAGAACATTCTGTGAAAATGTTACCTTGATATCTTTAATATTGACTGAGTAAGGCCATGTCAAAGATTGAAATCATAGTGAAATTAATGACTGAAATTAAACTTTGATTCTTGTTATCTCATAATTATATTTTGAGACTTTAGCCTGGATTTCACAGACAGGGTCACATATTTTCAAAACCAATATAAAAAAAATATTCTGGAACAAATATTGTAAATATAAACATAAATTCATGTTGTAAGCTGTTTATAGTTTCAGGACAGCATAGCAATGTGGTCAATTTACTGAATATAGAGTTCAACTGATATGTGATCACAAGTGTGCTTATATCAGCTTTTGTTCATTTATTTATTTTTAATGCGGCTTGTCCATTCAAAAATCAGATGTATTCATGTTACATTCATCATACAGTATCTTGTTTTATATAGAGAGATAAAGGTATTGAATTGTGAAAGTTCAATTAAAAATAAATAGAAACAATAATTTAACTATATGCCCACACTTTCTGTTTTGCTAGAGATGTTATAGATGCTAGACTCAGGCTTGGTGCTTGAATTTCTGCTGCATTTATAAGGTCAGCAAAGAACCACGTTTGATGGGAATGTTTCTTGACATGAAGTGGGCATGTATGATCCCTTTAATACATGTTTTTTCACTTTTAAAATCAATAATTGTTGTTTTGCTAATCAATAAACCTTGTTAACTTTTCTGCGGTGAGCTGATTCAGAGCACTTTGCCTTCATGAATTTGAAAATTGAGGTCACGAACTTACAGTATGTGGGAAAAATATGAGATTTTTTTTTTTCTATGAGCTATTTCGTCACCCTCCTGAGAACTGGCACGACTTCTTGGTTCCTATAAGCGCTCCTCCGTAACATCCACAGTGTTGATGCTTTTGTTTTATTATTCATAACAAGTCAACAGCTTCTTGTTTAATGGTGTTCTCTGAGAGGCTGGCGAAACTGCAGACTGTATGTTTTCTTACAAGCTTGCCAGCAGGCCCCTATTATAGTGGTGGTGGGGGCGGGCTATATGCAGAGTGCTTTTTTATTAGGCCACTGCTTTACTGTGAGTAAATGGCCTTGTTGGTGTTAGCCTAGGAATCCAGGTCATGTGTATATGTGTAAACAGTGCTCCTGAATCCACCCCTTCTCTCCATCCACCTGCTGAAATGATTCGTCTTTTTTGATAGCCCTGCTGGAGTCTGCCTGCGCAAGGAAACCAAATTACTGTGAGTAAATGGCCCTGTTGGTGTTAGCCTAGGAATCCAGGTCATGTGTATATGTGTAAACAGTGCTCCTGAATCCACCCCTCCAGGCATTTTTATCAAGTAATCTGCCGTCGGATTCTAGCCCTAGTGGCTAGCAGACTTGCGGCAACACTTTGAAGTCACTTTGTGTCTGGCTTCAGCATAACAGCAATATTGGCTCAACCATAAAAAATGGTGCTATTTTAACCTTTCATTATTTATTTGCAGTCAATTGTGTGTGTGTGTACTGTATACATATAATTTTATACAATTTTATTTAATACACACACACATACATACAGTTCATATTTAAAGCATAAAGTAAATGCGTATAAAATGCTAAAATGCTGTTACATTTAAATATCTATAAAATATTCAATACAAAATGCAATACTTATGGCCCATTTTACCTATATCATCCTAAAATATTTACTTAGATATTTTTAGTTATCTCAAAATATTTTAAAACAGATAGTATACATTTTCCATCTATGAGCTCCATAAATGTTGGCAATAACTCATTGAATACATTTTTGGCTTTCTTATTGAACAATGTCAGTGACCTCTAAATGGCCAAATATCAGCCAAAATAACGATCCATAACAGCCTTTGAGTAGTGTTGTGCAAATGTGCCTTGAGCTGCACAGGGGCAGATTTAGTGATTTGGGGGCCCCAGGCAAAATACAGGAATGGGGCCCTATACAATTTCACACATTTACAACCTTGAGGTTTCTTTCACTGTTGCTCGCTGCTGCACGACCGTGTCCCATAGTTGTGTCTAATCTTTTACTGTGATTTATCTAATGCTGTAAATGAAGGAGGAGGCTGGATTTTTATCAGGCCAGTGTGAGTTAAGGAAGCATGCGTCATGGCTTATTGAGAAGCACTATTACTCAGGTTTTAGGCAGCGTTTGACATGTCTGGATATTTGGGTAGACTTTTTATTTATGACAATATTGCAATGTTTGTAAAAAATATGTGAACAGAAACTGAAATTTCAGTGTTTCACTTTTTTCCCCCTCATTTTAAATATCCCACATTACTTTCAAATATCAATAAAAACAGCACAATTGTGAGTGTGATATTGCTATTTTACAACAGTTTAATAAACAAGAAGTTAGAATATTGAGTAACTGCATTTTAAACACAATATTGCCAGATTCAAACTAGTTTTGAGTTGTGGGTACTTTAAAGTTTTAAATTACCTTCACTCAAATTAACAAAATTACTTGAATTAAGATTAGTTCATTTTTGCTGAAAAAGATTCAATGATCCAGGTCAAAGTGATATGATCTACCCATAAAACATTGTGCATTTCAATGTTGGTGTTTCATTCCTCAGTTAACCCTTAAATGCATACCTCGGGTCTTTAGCGACCCGGGACATCATTCTCTACCCTCTCCCTCCTTTATTTTTTAAAGGTAGACATCAACTTTCTTAGTATTCCTCAATCTATTCATTATAAACAATATAACAAGAAAAAATAATAAAATATAAAAGAATGCCTGTTTTCTGATAAATTTTTTGTAAAAA
>NW_015652130.1:1560574-1560846 GCF_001515625.1 Sinocyclocheilus rhinocerous
AGACCTGAGGTATGTAAATGTGTAAGTATTTTTTCCTGCGCAACTTTAATTACATATCTGATTACTCAATTTGTGCAATGCATCTTTTTTCCTCAAGGTGGCACTGTTTGATATACAATGATGACATGATGTTTCACTCATAATTGCCGCAGGCATAAAACAAACGAATATCATCAGCAAAAATTGAACTGGTTTGAATGGCTTTACTGCAGAGCAATTACTATACGCAATGAAATATAAATGTCACTGCCATGTGATGCTGGATGTGGTGA
>NW_015652130.1:1561356-1561883 GCF_001515625.1 Sinocyclocheilus rhinocerous
AAATATTGAATATGAAGTCATTGAAAACGATAGTTTTGAGAATATGGTTGAGATCGTGAATGTGAGGCAGATGCTGGATGTACTGTGGAAGTGCGCTCTGACGATGACAGCGATGGTAAAAATCATCTGCTCAAATTGAACCCTTTTAAGTTTATTTTATTCTTCTGTAATTGTTCTTAAAATATCAAGATAATTTTTTTGCTATTGCAGCAGTTAGAGGTCCATCCGTCCTGGATATATAGGTCCGGGTCGCTAAAAACCCGAATATGTAATAATGATTGGCGAAACATTCATGCATTTAAGGGTTAATGTGTTTGAACGAATAACTTGAGTGAATGATTTAGTTTCTTTCCTGAATCAATCATCTTATTTGGACATGAGGGTCTAACTATGTAACATGCAAAAAGAGTCACTGAAAAAATATATAATAATGTGTGTAATACACACATTATTATATATTTTTTCAGTGACTCTTTTACATATAATGTGTTTGTGTGTGTGTGTGTGTGTGTGTGTGTGTGTGTGTG
>NW_015652130.1:1562356-1565933 GCF_001515625.1 Sinocyclocheilus rhinocerous
ACACACACACACACACACACACACACACAAACACATATGTAAAAGAGTCACTGAAAAAATATATAATAATGTGTGTATTACACACATTATTATATATTTTTTCAGTGACTCTTTTACATATGTGTTTGTGTGTGTGTGTGTGTGTGTGTGTGTGTTTATGTCGCCACCAACTGGTGTAATTGTTTAAAGTAATAATTCACCCAAAAATGAACATTTTGTCATCATTTACTCACCCTCATGTCGTTCCAAACCTGTATGAGTTTCTTTCTTATGTTGAACACAGAAGAAGATATTTTGAAGAATGCTGGTAATCAAACAGATGATGGTCCCCATTGACTTCCATATTATTGATTTCCCTATATGGAAGTCAATGGGAACCAACAACTGTTTGGTGCTTCAGAATTCTACAAAATATCTTATTTTGTGTTCATCATAAGAAGGTTTGGAATGACAGTGAGTAAACGATGACAAAATTTTCACTTTTGGGTGAACTATTCTGTTAGAGCCATAATAGACATTATGTAAATATGAGAACATTGAAGTATTGTTAAAATTATTATTTACTGCATTTGTATTTTTTATAATCTTTAAGAATGTTTATACTGTTATTATATATGCTTTTATTATGTCCTTGCTAAATGATGATGTGATTAAGACGTCATATTCGAGTTAGTGGTGTAGCAAGCAAGAGACGGAGCAGTACAGTTCCTTTTCTAGGGAACTCCACTGGTGTCTGAAGCACGTGTGAAACAAAGCCAATCTATTGGTCCACCTGGCCCATGACGTCATAGGCTGAATACTGCTGAATACGTCATCCTCTTTGCTGTCTTCAGGAGCCGTCTGTTTGAAATGCGTGTGATAGACCAGGGCGGGTGAGCATTGTGGAGAGTGTGTGTCTCCGTGCCCAAGGTTTCTGACACTTGAGGACACACAAGATCTATGCGTCATGTGTCTTGGTCGGGAGCTTGCGCGTTCACTGCTCGAGGGCTCTGAACGCGCTCATTGTGAGTGTCTCCAATGAGAAGCTCCGTTCGCGTTTGTCCCTCTTCTCGCGTGATGAGTGACAAGCGTTTGTGTCTCGCGGTTCGGGTCCCGCTGCTGCCGAGGCACGGCGAGGAATCGGATCGCGGGATTCGTGGCTTAGGACACAAAATCTATGTGTTGTGTCTTGGTCAGGAGCTTGCGCATTCAGTGCTCGAGGGCTCTGAACGCGCTCATTGTGAGTGTCTCCAATAAGAAGCTCCATTCGCGTTTGTCCCTCTTCTCGAGTGATGAGTGACAAGCATTTGCATCTCGCGGTTCAAGACTCGGATCGCGGGACTCGCAGGGTTAAGATGCTCTTTTGGGTTATCGATCCCGTGTATAGCGCTTGAGTCGAACAGTGCCTGAGGGAATGTGTGCCTCCATGTTTGGATTCTAACACTTTAGGGCATATTCTGCTTTCGCGTTTGTCTCGGCGAAAAGCATGCGCGTTCAGAGTTACGCGCTCATTGTGATGAGTCACGATGTCTAGGCTCCAGTCGCGTTTGTTCCTATTCCCGAGGGATGCGGGATGAAGCGTTTGTGTTTCGCGGCCCGGTTTGCGGTGATCACTTTGATCTGCTGGATCCGCACACCCTCTCTAAACGGGTTGTCAGATGCTGCAGATTCTACTGGGTTGTTATGACGATGAAGTGTGAGCACGGAATCGTTTCAGCCTGATCCTGTGAGATCGTAGGCGGAGCTATATTCAGCTCGCCGTGCCTCTCTAATATGCATGTTATTGTGTTTGGAGAGCCTCGCTGGCCTTGAATATATTTTAATACTCTGTGGAGAAATGCTTGCAAGCTTTCTTTCCCAGGGTGTTTCAGCACTTAGAGTGGTTATGGGGAATGTTCCTTCCTGTATTAAGCCAGACAGGTTTAGGAGTGGGCTGCCTCCACAGGCTTCTGGGTATTTTTAAGTGGGCGGTCCCACTGAATCCTGCTTAGTGAGTTTGGGCTGAGTACACTGCTCCCCCTCTTCAAGATTTTAAGTGAGTAGTCCCTGCTCAGAGTGTAGCTGTCTGCGGATGGTTGTGCTCCAGCTCAAGCTTACTTTGATCCGGAATATGGCGGTCTGAGGGCAGCTATGTTCTATCCTGGCTTGGGTTCCCCTTGGCACAAGCTCTCTCAGGTAAGCGCTGAAGTCTTTGTCCTGTTTTCAGCCTTATCTGAGGGAACTGCTGTTCGAGGATAGCTGTGTCCAGCCCTCTATTGTTTTTGGCCACAGCTTACATCAGGCTTTGATCTCGGACTGATGATGTTTATGTGTTCGCTCTTAGCGAATAATTTACTGATGGCCCGGATCTCCATCTTGTGAGCTCCTGGTCAATGACATGGTGCTACGCTAGCCTATCGTGGGACTGGATTGGGGGCCTCCTGAGTATAGCCATCTGAGGGTGGTTATATTACAGCCATTGTTATGGCAGGACCCCTTTCCTAGAGCCTAGCTATCTGAAGATAGCTATGTGATAGCTTAGTGATTGCTTCTCTGCCTAGGGTTTTAAGTAGCGGTCTCTTGAGCCCTTGCCTAGACAGCGCTATCTCCCCTGCTAGGGTTGTAAGTAGATAGCCCACTCTCTGTGGTCTGGGTAGTCTCAGTCAGTCCCCCTTATGGTAGCCCCTTCCTAGGTATCTAGCTATCTGAGGGTAGCTATGTGCTAACTCAGTGATGGCTCCCCTGCTTAGGGTTTTAAGTAGCGGTCTTCTTGAGCCCTTGCCTAGACAGTGCTATCTCCCCTGCTAGGGTTGTAAGTAGATAGCCCACTCTCTGTGGCCTGGGCAGCTTTGCAGGAAGGTTTTGCCTGGCTATCTAGGCTAGCTGTGTATGGTTATTCTGGTCTACAAGCCTTTATAAGACCTTTAGGACATAGCTATCTGAGAATAGCTGTGTTCTAGCTCAGCAGCTATTTCTCCTTACTGGGATTTAAGTAGCTATCTTTGAGCTCTTCTAGAGGCTTTCTAGTTAGTCTCTTCAGTGGTCTTGTGTATCCAGGCTTATATGGCTCACATAGCATAGCTATCTGAGGATAGTTGTGCTCTTAACTTGGGTGGGATGTTCCTCTTGATCTAATCAGGTTCCCCATTTCTGCCAAGTTGTGTGAGCGGCCCGTGGCGCAGTGGCATGGCCCCTTTCTGAGGAAAGGCTTGGTGTACATCTGTCGCTTCCTTGGTGCTCCCCCACCAGGTGGACAGGCATGCACCTCGGCACGGCATGGTTGGATTTCGTTCCCAAATGTGCCCCCTAGGGGGCGCAGCGTGGAGTTCCCTAGAAGGGGAACATCTCGGGTTACGCATGTAACCATGGTTCCCCAAGAGGGAATGAGATGCTGCGCCCCCTCGCAATGCCTTCGGCCTGCCTGTGTACGTTTCCTTCAGAGTGGATGACGTATTCAGCAGGTGCCCTTTTATACTTCCGGTCACCCCACCTATGACATTATATTCAACCCTCTACGGACACCTTGGCAACTGAATCGCCATTGGCTAGTAAATTTTTTTTTTTACTCGCCAGACTGATATACTATTTTACACACACACACACACACACGTTTACTTAG
>NW_015652130.1:1566003-1567068 GCF_001515625.1 Sinocyclocheilus rhinocerous
GTTTACACGTAACTCGTCAATTCTCTCTCTCTCTCTGTATGTGTGTGTGAGACAAAGCGACGGCGAGTCATGCGCCTTCACACTAGAGTTTACTGTACGCCAAACATTTACTCGCCAGACTGCTTTATACAGTATATATATATATATATAATGTTTGTTAAATGGCACCGTTTTTTAAATATCTGAAAGTACACTCTTAACATCAGTCAGTCAAGCATTATAATATGATAATCAAGTATTATTTAATGATAGAACTTTAGTAATTAGAATTAAAACTTTATAACCATGTATGAATGCATATTAGTCATTTTAACTGAACTTAGGACTGGTGGTGGTGCTTTTTTGGTCAATCAGTGTTTCTGTAAAAAAATTGGGAAAACAAACAAAAATACTGATAAGATAATAATTATATGAATTCTACTAATAAGAACAATATAAAATGAACTAAGGATTAATTCATGAATATTAATCAGGTTGTGTGCGTTCGCTCGAACTGATTTGCTGAAATCAAAACGGACGATAATAGGTGAGCGCCAGCCAATGAGATTGTCATTTGTGCATTAGCTCCACCCACTACCGGAGAACCCGGCAGTTCTTAAAAGCTGAAGAATTACAAAGGAACGCTGTTATTTTGACAGGAAAATATATCAAAGAATATCGTTTACATGTAACTCGTCAATTCTCTCTCTCTCTCTGTATGTGTGTGTGAGACAAAGCGACGGCGAGTCATGCGCCTTCACACTAGAGTTTACTGTACGCCAAACACAGGTGTGCTGCGCATCCATTCAGATGAACTAAAAAACAGCACAGATCGCTTGATGGAGAGTGAAAAGAGTGAAACCTCAGTGAGAGTGTTCGGCGAGTGAAAATATATCTGTGCTAAACTTATACTTAGCCTCCATAGCCTCCAATGGCGAGTAAAATCTGAGAATTTATTAGCAATTGGCTAATATTAGACATCATTTAGTCGCCAGAGTGAAGATTTAGTCGCATATGCACCGTGGGTGTGGGGCGTTCCCTCTTTTCCTCGCTTTCCTTCGCTTTTAAATAGCTTGTAAAAGCGGT
>NW_015652130.1:1570911-1580090 GCF_001515625.1 Sinocyclocheilus rhinocerous
CTGGATTCATGAATATTAATCAGGTTGTGTGCATTCACTAGAATTGATTTGCTGAATTCAAATCAGGGACGATAATAGGTGAGAGCCAGCCAATGAGATTGTCGTTTGCGCATTAGTTCCGCCCATACCGGAAAACCCGGCAGTTCTTAAAAGCTGAAGAATTACAAAGGAACGCTGTTATTTTGACAGGAAAATATATCAAAGAATATCGTTTACATGTAACTCGTCAATTCTCTCTCTCTCTCTGTATGTGTGTGTGAGACAAAGCGACGGCGAGTCATGCGCCTTCACACTAGAGTTTACTGTACGCCAAACACAGGTGTGCTGCGCATCCATTCAGATGAACTAAAAAACAGCACAGATCGCTTGATGGAGAGTGAAACTCGGAAGCGCTCAGTGAGAGTGTTCGGCGAGTGAAAATATATCTGTGCTAAACTTATACTTAGCCTCCAACTCACACACTGGCGAGTAAAATCTGAGAATTTATTAGCCATTGGCTAATATTAGACATTATTTAGTCGCCCAGAGTGAAGATTTAGTCGCATATGCGAGTGATTTACTCGCAATGTAGAGGGTTGATATTGTGTTGATATATAAAGTTAAAAGATTGTTCCTGCTTTGAAGTACAAATAAACGGGAATCAAAAAAGAATATAACCACGATGAGTTCGTTGCGTCAGACTGGTTGCTTTAAACGAACGGAACAATTGCAAACTTGGATCATTAGGAGTGCCATTATATATTCCTTTAACCTGCACTGAAAAATATATAATATGTAAAATATGTTTATGTTGCCACTTATGTTATAATATCACCTATTTACTATTACTACTGCTTATAATACAATAATATGAAAGCCACTGCTTCCTGTGCAAAAAGGACGCTGATCATTGTCAGACCAACCTTGGCGCAAGTATTCTTACAGTTAGAAGCACAATTTTTATGCCATTGTTGTCGGAGAAGCCTTTTTTTTGTGTACAGCTGTACATTTAGCTACAAAGTCATGAAGTATTCCTTCCAGATCACATTACACTGTGTTGTCCCATCTTTTTTCAGCACTCTCGCCCACCATTTCTCAATTTTTCCAATGAGATTTGAACTAGCTCTGCATTTATCGCTCTGGACACAGGCAGCATAGTCATGATAATTCTCATCCCATTTCATAATGTCTGCTATGCAATCTCTTCATCTGCCGCCAGTGGAAAGGGGGAAGCACATTATCTATGGCAGAGTATTATAAGAGATTATCCCTGACAGATCTTTTCCCTCGCAGGCACCATTAACCAGGCTTCGGCCCACTTGATATTTCTACCACCTGTGACCGTCATCCGCTGGGCACAAGAATTATTGCCATTGTATTTTTTCCCCGCTCTATAAATTAATCATGTAAGGAACTACTCTGAATCCGGTTGGACAGTGACCAAGAAACTCCCTCCCTCCTTCCCCGAAGATGCCAGAGACACCATGCATCATTAAAACGCGGCATGCCATTTGACACAGAGATAACTCTCACGTTTGCCCCAGTATGGTTTGATGCATATTATCGTGCCGTAGACAGAAACAGGAAGCTTTTTCCGGACTTTGAAATGTGCGAGAGGACCGGATGGATGACAAAAAGCGAGTTGACCTCTCTCTGAAGTGAGCGGGGACTGCTGACGAGACTGAAACATAAATTAGCATTGATCATTTTTGCTCAACATGCCACATTAATGATTTGAGCCTTACAGGGCTTGTTAGACATTATGTGGAAATAGATTATAATGGTCTTACTAGCTGTCCCAGAAGTCCACCAACTCGATTGTTTTACAAGTGGCACATGGTTCTCAGTACATCCAAGGACAACATTTTTAGAGTCATTAATGTTGTATTCCCCAAGGGACCTTTTTTTACATAAGGGCGTGTATTAATGCTGGTGGATATTCAACCATTTTTTCGTGTGTCTTAAAATAGGTGTCATTTATAAACTATATATAAACTTTTACCCTCTTTTTAAATTATGATACAGTAGAGCAGCATGTATATCAGTTATCTAATACAAGTGTATTAAACACACCTCAAAGGACGGCGGTGCAGGGAAGTAGGATTGAATGAATTGATCTGAAGAAGTACGAAAACAGGTAGCATGCAGGGAATCAAATGTGCAGGTCAAATTAATTTCTTCCCCCATCGCGCAGCTATAGTTTCATCCTCTGTTTCGCATGCTCACCGGTTATAGATCACCCTCATGCATCTCATAAGGAAAGACATCAAACAAATATCCGGCTATTGACCTCTCCTCCCAGACTTGATTGAGACTCATAGCGGGCTGCAGGAGCAGAATGACAAACAAAGGAGGCAGGAGGTTAAAAAAATGGAAACCAAATCGATAGAGATGACTGAAATGACGAAGGACTTGAAGGTCAGAGCTTGTGGTCCCTTAGAGTAGATAATACAGGAACATAATCAATCTCGTCTAATTTAATCTCTCCCCCCATCTCAGACCTGATCTGCACTCATTTTTTTCCTTCCATGGTCAAGTCTTTTCATTTTCTGCCCAATGACTGAGCTGCTCTCTGATAGCAATGGTGGATCAAAGAAGTTAGTTGAATGGGTTAAAGAACAATACTGACACACAAAGACCATACTGGTGTTTCATATGTTGATTATTTAGAAATACAATGTTGCTTTGAAAGGATATTCAGTACAGTACTTCAAAATGGACCTGACACTTCTAAATAGTCTGACGCTTCAAAGCAATTTTGTTTCAAACAGATTTGATGCTTCTAAACAATTCCAATAGCTCATCACAACAGTGATAATTCAAAACAGATCTGATTCTTCCACAAATAGTGATGTTTCAAAAATATTGATGCTTTTAAGCAGTACTGATGATTTAAATTCGGATAAGACAGAGATATTACTTATTGGACCAAAAGACAGTACACAGAATCTCTTGGATTACAATTTGCAACTAGACGTCTTTAATTGATTTTTTCGTACATTTCTGCCATATGTACATTGACTGACAGTCACCCCTGATAAGCTAGCACTAAATATTGTAGAAACTTAATTTGCTGTAAAGTTGCTTTGCAATGATTTGTATCGTGAAAAGCGCTGTACAAATAAACTTGAATTGAATTGAATTGAATTAAAAATAACTCTGAATAAACAATATTAATGTTTAAATACAGTGTTGATGCTTCAAAGCAATACAGCTTAATGCTTCAAAGAAATATTGACACTTTAAAGCAATTCTGATGGCTCAAAACAACAGTGATAATTCAAAATAGAACTGATGATTTAAAAAAAGATGATTCAAAACGTTGACATTTTAAAGCAATTCTTATTATTCAAAACCATTCTGAATATATAATGATGCTTCAATACAGTGTTGCTAATTCAATGCATTACTGTTTCAAAACAGATCTGAGGCTTCAAGCAATTCTGGTGTCTTAAATGTTGATTGTTTCACAATAATACTGATGTTTCAAAACAATGTTTATGCTTTAAAGCAATTATAGTGGCTTCAAAACAACAGTGAAAAATTAAAACAGATCTGATGCTACAAAAACAACTGATGTTGCAAACAGATTTGATGCTTCAAAACTACTGAAACGTCTAAATGATACTGACACTTGTAAAAAGTGCTGATGCTTCAAAACAATATTATTTCAAAAAGACTACTTCAAAGAAATACTGATATTTCCAAACAAATGTGATGCTTTAAAACAATGCTGATTCTTCACAAAACTGATGTTTCAAGTCAGAGTTGATGCTTTAAAACAGTTTTGATGCTTCAAAGCAATTCTGACTAAACCAGGGTTGGTATTGTTCACAGAAAATGAAGAATTGTCTAAATGTTACATATGTTATGTATCACGGTGACTTTCAAGGCTTATTCGAAATGTGATGTCCTTAGTGTTCCTATATCGCTCATAAACCACAAGCTGTTCTGCACTCAGAAATGTCAAGAATATTACGCTCATTTGCTAGAGATTTGTTACAGTTTGACACTTAAACCACACGTCCCACCAGGGCCCATATTTGTAAGAGCCAACGCGACGATCTTGACCCTCATAAATTAAAGTGTGTATTCGACAACTCTGATGTGCTTTAAAGAGTATTGAATTCCTGTGAGGTGGATGAATTGCACGCCGCTGTCTCGAAAAGAGGGAGGGCTGACGCCGTATGGCTTACTCCTCTATCATATTCACTGCCCTTTCAAAGTGTATCACCTCCTCTATCGAATCATAATCCTGTTCCTGAGATACGCCGTGCTGAAAATGAAATATGTTTGCAGGTTTGTAAATGTATCACACACATTTTTCCCAGTGCAAGTGTGTAGAACCAATACTTTTAGTACAATCCAAACATTGCCTTTGGCAGCTGAATATGTGTCGAGGTTTTGCTGCCGTAAGCCACTGAGGATTTTTTCATATCTCTCTTAGGCCCTCGCTCTTCCCAGGTCTGTCTATCTCTCTCTCTCTCCGATTCCCTCTACTCCTGAGAGATATATTGAGGGTAGGCTTGGTATCCAGACTGCAGTTGATCAGCTGTGAACAGGCCCATAGGCATAGGATCCTGTCTGTCCTTATTTGGATGAATGAATTATTAATATTTCACTGGTTTATCTGAAGTTACAGCTCCTCTTGCTTGTGTTGTTTTGTTTTCTAATCTTTTTTTTTGTCTTTCCCTCTTTCTCCCTCTCACCCTGTCCCTCGCTCATTCCTCAGCTAACAAAGCTGACTTTACATAGGAAGAACACGACTTGCTCCTCTTGCAGTTGAATGGAAATAAAAGAGATTCTGTGACCTTGGAAGATGAAGATGTTGTTGCCATGGGAACTCTTAATCCTGCTGTCACTCAAGAGCTGCCTAGCAGGTACGATATCCCCTGACTTGCCTTTGATAGCTCACCTGTTCTGCATAGTCCCCACTTCAGCAGAGAGAGTGGCTTTTCATGCCTCTGTCTAATCATTCTCTCATTCCTCTAGAGACAGATGCATGCTGGGAACAAGCTCTTGTGGTTGCCCCAGCAGGATATTTGTCTTGACACAGTTTTTTGATTTTTCTCTTCAGAAAGAACTTCACCCTACTTATTTTGGCACACTTTGCTTGTTCATAACAGACTAGCACTGGAAAATGTATTCATGTTTATGTAACTTTGAAGAATGTTCTAAAGCAGTTTAGTTTTGATGTTATATTGGGCATTGAGCGGCAACCCAACATTATTTTTCAATCTTACAGAAGTCCGACATTTTTACATTTATTAAGTTAGTATTTTTTAACTTGTTTTACAGTATATAAATGTATTTAAGAAGCAACATTGCATAATAATTTTCACTTTCATAGATTGCACTGTGAATTGAAATATATTTAGTCTTACTGCGCTGGCAGTTATTTTTTTTATTTTTTTTACATATTTATGCTTAAAACAAGTGAAAAAAATCTGCCAGTGCAGTAAGAAAAAAAGAAATATACTCTTATTAAAGATAGATTCTCTGAAAAAATATTATTATTATTATTATTATTATAAATAATCTTAACATTTTATGCAATGTTGCCTCTCAGGTAAATTTATCTTGTTTCAAGGATTTGAAAAATTAGACAAAATTCTTGTAAGGATTGGGTTTTTTGCTGTCTGTTTTCTTTGGAGTTGTTTTTGTATATTTATTATTATCATTACTATTATTATATTGAATAATTCATATATAAAATAAAATGAAATAGATATTATAAATATTTTTTGTATTTTTAAAACTTGTTTATTTTGCTATGTACTGTATATTGCACCATTATATTTGGTTTCATTATATTAATTGCATTGTTTTCCCCACATAATTAGAACAAACCCGTGACCCACCACTTTGAGTTGAAGACTATTAATATTGAAAGAGTTATTGATATTACGTACAGCTACTTATAGAAATGCACTAAAACTCTCCATGAGCATAATCAGATCCTGTCAGCAGTGAAGTGTTTCAAAAGTCTTTTAAAGTTTCCATTAAAAAGTGCATATTATTTCTCCAATGATTCATGCAACTCTCAGCACATACTGCAGCGCTGTAAGGAAGAGGCCGTCTGAAGAGGCAGGTGCCCTATTTAAACGAACCAATGTCCCCCGCTCAGTGCCAGTGCTCCAGTTATTGCCGTTGTTGTGTTACAGTAACTGTGCCAACTCAAATGGGCATTTGCATTCAAGCCACAGGTGCTCTTTTGATTGCACAGCTTGATATTCAGAAAGCTTAGCTGGAGAGAAGGAAGTGCAGAGGCCAGACAGCCTCAGATGGAAGGGCAGCAGCTATTCAGCGAGGAGGACCTGAGGAGACCAAACCCACATATCTAACAACCTGCCATATCGTAGCTTTGAAGGCAGACTTTAAGATTTTTGTCTTTTTTATTTTCAGTCACAGTGCTGATGAAACACTGACAAGCTGTGCGGTAATTAACTGCAGTAAATTTCCTGTCGGTGTAGAAGTTGATTAGATCTCTTGAAGATAATTGGTAGTAGCGTCAGGAAATAAATAAATTTCATGTAGCCTACACATATTCAGAAATCATTCTCATTATAAGAAAATCGGCTATACTGAGGGAAAGCATAATAGTGATCTACCAAAAGTGAAATGGTTATTTAACATTCAGATACTGAAAATTAATGTAGTTAATATTTAAACAATGAATGGATCTATAAGGATGTGGTTATAATAATAAGCATAGGAAGTTATTAAACTAGGTTGGCTGCCCTCATTTTAAAGAATCCCTGCTGGAAATTTGATTCATTGTAAGTGTAAGTAAATTATTAATAACATTACGATAACATTACGATTAGAAATAAAATGTACAAATTCATTTACGCAATAATTTCACAGTGGATTACACAGCGGAACAGTCATTCTTGTCAAACCAATTCACTTCAACTTGTGGCATTTATTAGTATTATTAGTATTATTATTATGTAAATAAACCAAAATATATAATGTGCATTACTGCTCAAAGGTTTGAGGTTGGTAAGATTTTTTTGATGTTTTTGATCAAAAACACAGTAAAAAAGTAATTTTGTGAAATATTTATACAATTTAAAACAATTCTGTTTTATTCATTGTTATATCAAAGCTGATTTTTCAGTTGTTATTAATGTCACATGATCTTTCAGAAATCCTTCTAATATGCTGATTTGGTAACATTTCTTATTATTATCACAGTTGAAAACGATCATATTGAAAAAAAAACAGCATTTATTTGAATTTTTTTGTAACAACATAACATTGTTTTGTCTTTACTATCACTTTTGATAGTATCCTTGCTGAATAAAAAATATAGATAAATCATTTATTTTAAAAAAAAAAGTCATACTGACACCAAACTTTTGAACAGTTGTGCATATTAGGAGTGGGTACACATTCTAATTAACTGTAAACAAAAAAAAACCATAAAAATAATATTTATGAAGGAATTTTTCATATTGACTTTTTACAGGTGTTTTTGCTGTATTTTGAATTTTGCACTTCATTGCGTTGTGTTTTAGGGTTAATGGAAATGTCCGTAAAATTACTGGATAATGTCCTGGCAGAAAATTACCAGTACATTTTCCTTTTTTTTTCATTTCCCCAGTGTGCTTGGAATGAACAGTCCTGCTAAAGAACTGTAGATGCTTCTTTGTATTTTATTCATCCCTGTTATAAATTCCATAAATGGGTGGGAGCAAAATCATCCATGACAAAAAGTGATGGGGACGTGTCCCCTTCGTAAATGACGGCTAAATGTGGACTACTGTAAGTGTGCTACTCCTCGCTCTAAATGCTTCATTAATTCCCATTGTTCAAAGGACACACAAAAGGGAAAGTGAAAAAAGGTAGCATCTCCCACAGCGTGAGGAGACAGGGGTTCACCCCAGGCAAACACACCCGGACACTTCCATTAGCTTGATGATGCGGGAGAGTCATTTTTTTTTTTTTGTCCTTGTCAAGGTTAGAAACCTGTAAAAATGAATTTCATTCACTCAGAGAGAACAGGGAAAAAATTACAGGTGAGTTTTATTGAGGGGGAGAAAAAAAGCACAATTCCTTTCTCTGTGGAGAGGCATACATGTTTCTGAGAGCTTGTTTATTCATTTAAGAAATGATACATTTCACTGGAGTAATTACCACAACATGGGGTAATTAGGGAGGTGGATTGGTGTCTTGGCAGCAGTCAACCGAAACAACAGACCTAGCCACACTGCCATGCGTGTTACGGGCCTGCCAAAAGAAGGACGTCATGTTGATACGGTTTCTGCTACAAGAGGGGAACTGAAAGCTGTTCCTCTGTCACGTGTTTACGTTGCAGATCTAATGAGCTCAGTGTGGGAAGTTGCTGAAAATAAACGAATAGTGCACATTAGACATAATGCGGACCTGATGTGTTCACACCTGTTTTATGATCTAGATTCATGTTCCAGATTGTGGATTATGAGCTTCTCAAAAGTTGTCTTGTTTTTTCTTCTAGAGAGAATTATTCGACATGGCCCAGTGTTTACCCAAGAGCCCAGTGACAGTGTTTTCCCGTTAAGCACAGAGGACAACAAGATATTCATTAACTGCAAAGCCAAGGGAAGTCCAGCACCACATTACAAGTACGACAGTTTTCCTAAATATCTTCTCAATACAAAAGTCTGAGACCATATGGAAAAAAATACTTTTTATTATTTTTTGTTTATGTGTGTGTGTGTATGTGTGTGTGTGTGTGTTTCTCTCTCTCATTTATGCCTGGAATTAAACAGAATTTCAAGACTTTGAAAACATTAACAACAACAAAAAATGGAATGAAATGTACAATTTGAACATCATATATTGAAGATTCTCCATTTGTTGCTAACTGACATTGACAGGTTTTATTTGCTTTTTAGAACAATATTAGATCACGTTTGAATAAATACATTTATTTTTAACAAGAAATTATGACGATTATTACATTTTTCAGTTAAGCTTTTGACTCTGAAATTGTAAATACTAGTAAATTATAAAGGTAAAAATTATAATGAAACATTTTGTCACTAGTGTCAGACTTTTGAACAGTGTTATTTTAATATTATTGATGAACTATTACAGTATTTATTTATTTATTTTTTAATAATTTTGTTGTGTGCTTTGTCATTTTAATTAAGTTAGTTTATATATATATATATATATATATTTATTTTTTTTTATTTTTTTTTTTATTTTTC
>NW_015652130.1:1580100-1622496 GCF_001515625.1 Sinocyclocheilus rhinocerous
TTTTATTTTTTTTTTTATTTTTCTTTTTCTTTTTTTCCTTTCCTATAGTTTTTATAAATTTTTATGTCCGTTTTAGTCATTTTAATATTTCAGTAATTTTAATAACTTTGTATTTCAGTTATTTGCCAAGGGCAAGGCCACCAACTTTTAGTAGCCTTGGCACCTAATTTTATTTTTCTTTTAGTTTAGGTTTTTGTATTTTATTTAAATGAAATTTAAAATTGGCACATTTTTTAGTTTAAATTTTTTGAATGATAACATTGTTACAACTATATTCCACAGAAAGTATTTATATATTTTTAATGCTTGCATATCTTCTTCTCGTCATCATTATCCTGTGCCCATTCCACCTGTTTTCATATTTAGGTGGAAATTCAACGGGAAAGATCTTGATATTGACATGGACTTCAACTACAGCCTTGTTGAGGGAAACCTTTTGATCAATGACCCTCAGGCAACTAAGCATGGCGGTGTTTACCAGTGTATCGCCACTAATGCATTTGGAACCACCCTGAGCCGAGAGGCTAAAGTGGAATTTGCATGTAAGTGCGTATTAAACCATATGTTTTGTATATGTAAGCATCTCACAGTCTCCGCCACTCTTGATTACTAATACATTGACTACACTGTCTGTAATGTATATGTATCCTTTGGAAGCTTTAAATGCATAATATGCAAAAATGGCCACTGTGTTATCTTTCATATTTCATGTTGTCATTTGGTCCATTAGTGGGTAAGATATACTTTCTTTCCCTGGGTGTAGCAGGCTTTTAAACTGACAACTACGTTTTACTATCTGATCAGGAGATGTCCAATGGTGCCTAACTAAAATGCAGCCTGTCATGGAAAATTGAAAAAAGGACTTAAATCAAGAGATAATCATAAGTCTGCCTCGTTCATATTGTGCGTACATCTAAAAAACACATTGTTCATTTGAAATTTCACAAGTAGATGTGTCTTTTCAGGTCTTGAGTGATGCAGGAAATTGTTGTAGGACTAATTGGTGGTGCTTCACTGGCAAAATTGGCATTTACAGAGTGGGAAAAATCATTTTCCCAATGATTTACCTTCTCACATAGCCATCAGTTCTGAAGTCTTGAAAAATACATTTTATTTCTTAACCTATAATGAGGAAAGTTTTTCATTATGTGTTTTTATTTCTTATTCTTTTTCGTGTTCATGCATTTTGGAAACACTTTTATCCAAAGCAACTTATATTGCATGCAAAATATACAGGGAATTGAAGCCTTTTCCAAGAACTTTGTTCTTTGCTAATTTATAAATTATAGATCTGACAATATGCAATTAACATAGTTATCATGACAACCACATGTCTACAGAAATCATCACTTTAGTCTGCAAGTTAGAATGTCTAAGTGGAATTTTATACATCTAAGTATAAAAATCTTTTCTTTTCTTTTTTTTTACCCGACTTGCAAATTCTTACCTCATTCAACATTTTTTTCTTCTTGCTTTAAGCATAAAATTTTTTTTTTTTTTGTGGTGTGTGTTTTATTTGCACAAAACACAACTTATCAGGCATACATTCATGAGGCTGGATAGCTGATATTTGAATAAACACCACAACTTTAGCCCAGTGTGGGATGTCATTTTTGCCTGTCCCTTCCTGTGCTATAGAGTGGCATTTCTAACGGTCCCTGCTCTGTGAGTCGTCTGTTGCACGTCAGAGCGATGACAGTGCCTTTAATGTAAAGTAACGGCGATCCTATTATTTTGTTTCCGCAGACCTGCAGAATTTCAGCAGCAAGGCCAGAAGTCCAGTATTAGTGAGAGAAGGACAGGCTGTTGTGCTCCTGTGCGGTCCGCCGCCCCACTTCGGAGGTACATTTTATTGTATTCTGTATGTATCTGAATGTTATTTATTATGTGCATCTGGGTTTTTTTTTTTTTTGCATACAAATACACAAGCCACTCTTCTTTAAAGGGGTCATATGATGCGATTTCAAGTTTTCCTTTCTCTTTGGAGCGTTACAAGCTGATTGTGCATAGATAAGATCCCTGAAGTTGCAAAGACTAAAGTCTCAAAACCAAAGAGATATTCTTTATCAAAGTTAAGACTCTGCCACGCCCCCCTAAAACGGCTCGTTCTAACACGCGGTATTCTGTGTGTTACATATCTACCTCACTATGTGGAAATATTTGCATAATGCGCCCAAAATGTGCACGAAAAGAAAGAAGGCGTGGTTTCAGTAAACGCAGTTAGTGTTGAAGCAGCCATGTCAAGGAGACGCTGTGTGTTTCTAGGCGAAAGCAAAAACACTTTATTTGGTATCACTACTCTTCCATTTTGCTTCGTATGAATAGAGCCTTTCATACAAGCAAGAGTGACAATTGTTCGCAAAACCCATTGACCTCTTTCCACGGCACATTTTTTATCAATTCAAGCTTTGTGTTTAGCCTGTAGAATAATGCTAAGCAAATCCAAGGTCAGGAATTGACTGCAAGGAGCAAACCTGTCTCCACTCTGCTCACTTAGTATGTATGGTACATGTTGGTTCAGATTGTATCTTAATCATCTCATATTGTGAGCAAATCAAGCTTTCAAATGACCGGAGCACAATGGCTCACTCTGGAGCTGGTGTTCTAGCATTCATGCACCAACCTCTTGGCATTTAGCTTCCCCTCCTCCTTCCTAATGGCACTTGTGCCCTTGTGGTCATTTGGAAAGGTTATTTTCTTAAGCCTTGGCCTTCTGTTGAAAGGTAATAAAGGCATGCGGTGGCTGGTTTAAAGCGACGTGTCTCTTTATCCTCCGTTCCAGCTGTGCACCTCTACTGTGTCTGTGTACAGCTGATTAGCAGCCCCTCAAAGAGCCAGACACACATGCACCAGAGGTGCAATTTCACACCACCGCACCACCGTTCTGTCATTCCACCACATTTCCAGTCAAATCAATGGTCTTAAGTGACCCACACCTTCCCCGCCACCACCCTCCATCTTCTATTTTCCTTCCCTTGTTCTCCCGCCACACCACTCTTGACTGTTTGCCACATTCCGTAATCCGAGGCTCTTTCATATGGATAATGCTTCTTGGGAATTTATACAATGGCTAGATACCGCAGCTCAGTCCTGGAAGTGGTTTTTATCAGGGGTGAAACTATGGAGGTCTATATATTACCTGGGGAGAGCTATCCGTTAGCATTCCTGCTGATCTCAATGGCAGTTGCTTGGCTGGTGAAAAACCACCTGGAAGTGTGCAGTTTGAAATCAGACATTTTGCTTGTGGGAATTACCTTTTTTCCCCACCCTGGTACAACAGAGAAATTGCATTGTGAGAAATTTATTTTCTCACTATTACATATATTATATTTAGTAAATATATAAATATTTAGTATATATATATATATATATATATACACATGTGGTCAGAATTGTTGGTACCCTTGGTAAATATGATCAAAGAAGGCTGTGAAAATAAATCTGCATTGTTAATCCTTTTGATCTTTTATTTGAAAAAATTCACAAAAATCTAACCTTTCATTGGAGAATAAGAATTTAAATTCAGGGGAAATAATAACAATGTTAAGGATTATTAATAATGCTTAATATTTTTGTGGAAACCATAATATTTTTGTGGAAACTTTGGTGAAAACTTTCAGGATTCTTTGATGAACAGGAAATTCAAAAGAACAGCAGTTATTTAAAATAGTAATATTAAAAAAAAATAATAATAAAATCTTTCTGACCCCTAAATTTTAATTTGTCTGTTTATGTGTGTATATGTTACATTTCTACATTTCTTTTTGTTTTGTTTTTTTGGAATAAGGTGCACAATAAGAGGTAACTTTGGTTGATTGTTACTTTAGTATTATTTTGATGTTAAATTACCGTTGGTTGTTTTCTAGAACATTGAACTAACCATTGTGAATTTCAGAGACAGCTCTCCATTACTGTACAGTAACTACTAACTGAAGTAAAAAAGAAAAACTGTCACCTCTTTTTACTCATAAATAGCTGTGTTCATTGGTCTGCTCTGTCACATGATTTCATATTATAGTGGCTGTGAATTTGTTTCCTAAGAGACCAAAAGCCTTGAGCACAGTGACCAGTAATGATGAGAGGTCCCTCACCTTGTCACCACTCCATTTATGATGGTTTTAATTCACCTTTTTCTGTCTTGAAGCCAAATGGTTCTTTTTCCTCAGTGCTGCTGTACACTCTTAGATATGCTTTTGGACCTTAAATAGCCCTTATCAATCCACATTTCAGCCACTCTAACCCCCTGTCTGCCCTCTAATAAACGCTGCTTAATTTGATACTTTCATACTTCATTTCATATCACAGGCCTTGCTGCACGGTCTTCCTATATTCCCGTCTCATTAAGAAAGAGTGAGAGGTGACATGAATGAATGGAGATAGAGGAAAAATTATGAAGGCTATTACAAAAGGAGCTTACGTCACAAAAAAGACTGAACAGCAAAATAATTAAATCGAAAACCCATTCATTTGCTTTGGGTTGATTATAAAATAAAATTTGCTGAACCATGATGCTATATTTTTCTGTAAATATAATTCTAATTAAAATAAGCACAAACTGTTACTTTTCTTCTTTATTTATTATTGTAGATGAATAATTACAACAGTAAATGTAGATACTTCAAATCAGTTCAGGGTTGTGTTAATTAAGCCTTTCAAATCTTGTATTATTAAAAGATATTCACATAACTTCTATAGTTTTAGAGAGAGAGAGAGAGAAAATTTGATTTATCAAAATACTCTAATTTAGCCCGAACTCTTCAAAATGAAGGCAAACAGCAATATATAATAAATTAATATTTTTCCAGATTTTGATTTCAGCATTTGTTTTCATGAAGATGTCACAAACCAAAGCATTGGACATTTTGTGGTGGAAAATTGAAAGTTGTTTTGATGGCCGTTTTAATTATTTTGACAGTATAAAGGTTCTTTTTGAGAAATATGCCATTTGCCAGCATAATACAAATACATGTATTTTGCCTGTCTGAAAATAAATAGTCAAAATGAATTTTTTAAATTATTTATTTTGTCTTAAACCTTCCTCTTATCATTTATTATATCAGAATGCTTTTCATACACACACACACACACACATAATATTTCTGCATCACAGGTTATCATCTTACATTGTAATGTTGTTTATTTGCAGTCATGAAGAATAAATGCAGATTTTGTAGAGCTGTTTGTAGAGCCAGAATATGCCTTTTTCATGGAATAATATTAGTTTTCAGCTCCTGTTGCTTGACTGTCAAAATCTAAACTGTATTGCTTTAACCTTGTTATATATAAACTCCCTTCCCACAGCTGAGCTCTTACAAGCTGAGAACATACTCATCTAAATTTCATCCATGTCTTAAAACTTCCTCTTATCATTTATTATATCAGAATGCTTTTCATACACACACACACACACACACACATAATATTTCTGCATCACAGGTTATCATCTTACATTGTAATGTTGTTTATTTGCAGTCATGAAGAATAAATGCAGATTTTGTAGAGCTGTTTGTAGAGCCAGAATATGCCTTTTTCATGGAATAATATTAGTTTTCAGCTCCTGTTGCTTGACTGTCAAAATCTAAACTGTATTGCTTTAACCTTGTTATATATAAACTCCCTTCCCACAGCTGAGCTCTTACAAGCTGAGAACATACTCATCTAAATTTCATCCACAAATGGTTGAATTTAATTTTAAAAAAAAAGATTTTAAAACAGTTTTCAAATTTTCTACTTCATAATGCATCTAGCTATACACTAAGTAGGGCATGCAGCATGTTGTCTATATATCGATGACTATATATATCTATAGTTGGCAAAAAAATTTAGTACTGTCATCTGACAATTTTTCTCCTCAGAAATCCGATACTCCTGGATATTTAATGGCCGCCCCAGCATTGTTGTTGGGGACAACCGACGATTTGTGTCCCAGAGGACTGGAAACTTGTATATTGCAAAAGTTGAGACGTCAGACGTGGGCAACTACACGTGTGTGGTAAGGAATGTGATGACCAATACGACAGTCTACAGTTCCCCAACTCCAGTGGTGCTACGTCGGGACGGTGAGTAGCCTGGAGGAACTGCTAACAGTGATGAATCAGTAGATTTGAGCATGACAGTGTTTGCTTTGCTGCCACTCAGAGATGTAGCATTTGTGTATTCATAGTCTCTGAGCCATGCTCAGCCAACTGTGTGTGTGTGTGTGTGTGTGTGTGTGAGAGAGAGAGAGAGAGAGAGTGAGGGAAGGAGAAAAAATTCTGCATTAAGAAAGAAGACTTCCATCCTCACACACATACACGTATACCCCGGGAGGCTCAACATCACCAGTCATTAGTGTCTGTTTAATATTCACCCAGACAAGGTATATGAAGTAGGGCGGAGAGGTTTTGAATATTTTGAGTTCATGTGAATATTGAATATTTTTATCTATGAATATTTTGGGGCGCAAGACCACTGCTGAACTCTTACTACTTTACTAATTCTTATTTCTTACTTTTCCTTGTGTTTGATCTACGTTCCCTGCTGAAAAAAAAAAAAAAAGACATTTTAGGCCAGCATAAATTTACATGATTTTCTAGTTGGTGCAAGTCGACCAGCATAGCCAAAACTGTCAGGATCTTTATCTAAAGCTGGTTGACTAAGACAGTCTCGTTGGCAAAGCAATGCTTTTTTTCTTTTTAATATAAATCTTTAAATTATTTTTGCATGTATTTTTATTTAAAAATTCATAATTTACCTAATAAAACACTGTTTTCACATGTTATGTTATGAGTATCTGTTTTATATATGTGATAAATGTTTAAACTAATGTCTTTCATAATGTATGCCTTTTTTAATAATATAAGTTTGGTCAGGTTTATTATTATTATTTTTTATTAACTTTAACAAGTATTTTGTGTGCTAAAATTATATTTAAACATATATAGGATATTTATTAACATTTTCATAAAGTTTCAGAAAAGTCACTTATTTACCTTTTTATCTGTTTTCATTTTATTCAGTTATCTATTTGTTTTAATCTATCTATTTATCAAAATTATATTTTTGTCTACTAAGTATAAAAGTGTAGTTATGAGTCAAATGGACTAAAGCTAATGAATATGACAAGACATGAAAAAATATTGTCAAAAGAAAAAAGTATAATCATATTTGAATTGAAGTGCATTGGTTTTACCCTAAAAGACTCATGCTTGTCCATCCTCATTTTCCAGCTGTGATGGAGGAGTATGAGCCAAAGATTGAAGTCCAGTTTGAAAAAATGCTCCACGTTGCCAAAGGATCATCAGTTCGATTGGAGTGTTTCGCTTTAGGAAAGTAGGTCTCTTCTTTACTAACAGATGGACTCCTTGCCTCCAGAGGGTTGCTTTGCTAACTGGGGATATCCACACTTGGCACATAGTACATCTTAGCAGTTTATTTAAGAGAAATGTCTCAGAAATATACAGGATCCTTTAATCTTAGTGAAGTAGTAGGAAACAGATGGAGAGGGGAAGGCATTTTTTTTTAAAACAGCTGCTGACTGTGATCCAGGGGTGAGACAGGGTTCTGGCCTTGGATTGTTCACAGGTAATGTGTTAAGGGATGCTGAGATACTGGCGGGCTATCAAACACAGAATATATATGCTGGCAGGCCATTTATTTTTATGTTTTATTTATCATTTCGTTTAATATAAATTTAATAAAGTTTTGGAGTAATTTTTGGGGTTGGTAAGAGTTTTTAATATTTTTGAAAGTCTCTTATGCTCACTAAAGCTGTGTTTGTTTTGATTAAAATACTTTAAAATGGTAATATTGTGAAATAGTATTGCAATTAAAGATAAATTTGTTCTGTTTTAAAAGATTTTAAAATGTATTCCTGTGAAAGCAAAGCTGAGTTTTCAGCAGCCATTACTCCAGTCTCCAGTGTCACACAAACCTTGAGAAATATTTTGTGATTTGGTGCTCAAACAACATTTCTTCTATTATCAATGTTATAAGTATTCATTCAAAATAAAAGTATTCATTTATTTAAAAAAAAAAAAAAAGAATAAATCCTACTAAACCCAAACATTTGAATGGTAGTGTTTCATATAATTAATGGCTGAAAAAAGTTTAATTATCCAAAATATTTAAGAAACATTAAACATACTGTACATCAAAGCGACTGGAAAGTATGTCAAACTTGAATTGTAACTGTGCAGAAATGGATTGAGTAACATGTTGACTAACTAGTAACATGATCTGCTTTGATGAATCATGTTAAGCCTCCATAGATCATCTTTGCACATTCTGATGCTAATATGGTATCTTTTCTTGACTTTTCTCAGTCCAGTGCCTTCTATTTCCTGGAAGAGAGCAGACGGAAGCCCCTTCCCAGGAAAAATGAAGATAAATCACTCGAATGGTGTCCTAGAGATCCCATATTTCCGTCCAGAGGATTCTGGACTTTATGAATGTGTGGCCGAAAACTCCAAAGGACGTAGTATTGCAAAAGGACGTCTTGTATTTCAAAGTAAGGTCAAATACTGACTTAAGTATACAATAGCCAAATGGTCAAAATACGTATTGGATGCTAATTAGCCCTATTTGCAAATATTTAGTCAGCTGTGTCCAAAAAATTGTGCGCAGAGTATTTTTCACAATGTTAAAAGACATTTCCTTATCTCTCCTATCCATGCAGCGTTTTGTCGGCCATCGTGATTACCGCAGGAGAATCAATAAAATAAATTTACATTTTTAATGAGTCAGATAACGGATCACACAGCAACCTGTGGTAAATAATAAATAATGAAAGAATAGATCTTATTGTCAATTGTCAAGGCAAGACTAATTAGAATGGCTATAGCAGGCGTTGTTTAGTCTACACAGAGAGCCCACGATATATGCACTGCTACTGTGCTCCTCTGCAAGACAGGAAGAATCATCTAGAATTAATGTGCACAGAGTAACCTCATTTTTTTTGGTGGTTTATAAAACGCAATGCTTTCATCATTGTTGCAGTGCATTGCAAGGGAGAAAGTTCAGAGAGACAGCAATTGTGTTAAGGCAGGATGCAGACCTCTGCATTTGTATTATAGTAGTTCATTGCTGTTCACACAGATGTGGAACACCTGCAGTGGTCGCAGACTCTGTATGACGCAAACATGGCTATTGAGTCTGATCTTCACTGGGAGTGCAAGGCTAATGGAAAACCTCAACCTGTTTACCGATGGCTCAAGAATGGACAGCCTTTGGTCTCTCAGGTGATAATACTAACCACTAGAGTAACACCCCTCAGCGTGAAGTACTAAGACTTGAAATATGCTGGCTGAGTGTATATGTTGAAATGTATATCTAGGTTATTAGTGGTGCATGCAATCTGTCCTGACAGTTTTGTTTATGCTCAGGACAGAATTTGTGTTGATGGTGGCGGGTTAACCATCTCCAACATAAGCCTGATGGATTCTGGGATGTATCAGTGTTTGGCAGAGAATGATAACGGAGTCATATATGCAAGTGCTGAGCTCAAAGTTGTGGGTAAGCATCTTTCCATGTCATCAAAGAACCACATGGATTTTTCAATTTGTGATTTTCAGACCTGGAAAAACCTTGGAAATTCATGGAATTTGGTACCATATGAACATTTATGTTCTGCTCTAAAATACATTTAATCATGTTGATATATCTGAGAATACAAATGGAGAACCACCACAGAAATCTCAATAAAATAGGATTGATTTTTAAAACCATATTAGTCATCTCTTCAATCATCTTTTCTTTATTGCTGTTAGTTAAAGCATGAAATAAACATGTATGAACATCAGAAGGTCTGCTGAAAGAAAAAGTCTGACTTAGGGAAATATAATATATCTCACAATCAGTGTTTCAACCGCAGAAAGATGTCAATAATACAGCTTGTAAAAGTCATTTAATTTCCATAACCTCATCAGACAACTAGAATAAATATGTTTGCTTAATATATATACTATATTACATATTCATTATATTTTACTTATCCTTTTAGTTGTATCTTCATTGTATAATGTATGTTCAAATGAATCTGTCATGAAAACAAGTTTTATTTCAGTGCATCACTAAAATGTCATGAAAATGAATTGGTCAAATGTGTGTGAACCCTGGTATTCAGTATTTCTAGTGGTGAAATATGCCCAATAAAATCACAAATCTGAGCCAAACACCACAAATCCCTTGTCTTTCAGCCTCTCCTCCAGACTTCTCAAAAAAAACAGTGAAGAAGACCACACTGATCCAGAGAGGCGGGGAAGCTATCATCGAATGCCGGCCGCACGCATCCCCCAGAGCTTCGTACTCTTGGAGGAGAGGCAACGAGTTCCTGAAAGACAGCAAGAGGTATGGGTCAGCAGACCGGTCACTAATGAAAGGTGCGAAATGAGCCGCTTGCACTCCAGTTGTCTCCAGAGCCTTTGGGTTTGTTTGCACCGCAGTAGTGCAGGGTTCTGGTGGAGTGTCTTAGGGCCTGGTCACACAGGGTGCGTTCTTGCATCCATCTGCATGGTTTTATTAGTAATTAGTAGTTAATTTTATGCCACAATATACCCTTTTTCCAACAAGGAATGTGGATTATGTATCTTTATCTATAATTTATTTACTGATAAATGCAGAGATAAAAACTTCTCCTTGTTGGGTGAAATAGAGGTATATTTACAGTGCACAAGCGTTTTCCAAGGCTGCATTTTATTTGGTTAAAACAGTAATATTGTGAAATATTTTTGCAATTTAAAATAATTTTTTAAAGCTGAATTTTCAGCAATCTTCAGAAATCATTCTAATATGCTGATTTGGTGATCAGGAACATTTCTTCTTATTAGGGCTGTGCAAAAAATCGAATGCGATTTGCATGCGCATCTCGTCAGTAAAGCCGCTCCTGTGATTAGTAGTAAATCTCCATCACGTGCTTTCAGATGGAGCGGCATTTACTACACAGAGCCGTAGTTCACTGACAAGCTACGCAAAATCGCATTCAATATCGCAGGCGATTCATTGCCGATTTTGAAAACGATTTTTTTGTAGCTTGTCAGTTAACTACGGCTCTGTGTAGTAAATGCCGCTCCATCTGAAAGCACGTGCTGGAGAAAATTGCATTTGATTTTTTGCACAGCCCTACTTCTTATTATCAATGTGGAAAAACAGTTCTGCTGTTAAAGAATTTAGTTTTAGCAGCACAAAAAAGTACAAAAGAACAGCATTTATTTAAAATAGAAATATTGTGTAATATAATAATTGTTTACTGTCACTTTTGATCGGATTCATTGTGACAAAACTCCCAATTTTCATTTCCTGGAGTTTTAAAATGTCAAAATAATGCTGATGAATGGAAGTAAATTTAAGTGCTTAAATGGAATCCAGTTGTGCTCAATTATATGTTGCAGGGAAAAAAAGCATCAGCTGTGAGGGGAAGAAATAATGCCAAATTAACGTTACTTCCCATCAAAAAAATTATTTATAATGAGAATGCATTTTTAACTTCCTGTTTCCTACATTCTCTCTCTTAGCAGTCATTATTTGCAAAGCATCAGCCCACTACTGTGTGATGTTTTTCTATATTTTTTATTCAAACATAATTGCCTTTTTTTTTGTCCATACCGAACACAAGTTGCTAAGGCACAGATGTTGCACATTCAAAACCAACAACATCCTTCCTGATGGCACTTTTCACACAAGAGTGAGTGCCTAGTGGAACACTAATTAATACACCCCTGGTTCTGCCTCTTTCCTGTTGGGTTTCAATGGGACAGAATCATTCTAGCATGGCCATGTCAGAACAGGTGGCAGGAGGGACGAGTGTATGATCTCCAGTAATGGATGGGGATGGAGTGATAACCAATGGGAGCTCACTCTGTGCACTGTGGTCCATCTGGACCTGAGAGAGAACACACATGCCATGACTCACTGATGTTGCCCAGGGTCTCCGTGGAGTGATGTGATTATTGGATGAGGGAGAGGGGGAGCGATGGAAAGGGTGAGAGGGAGTGGAAGTTAGAGCGAACGGAGGAAATGAGACAAGAGGTGCAAGACTGTGTATCAGATACTGTCTATCAGAGGGTCAGGGTAAGCCTGAAATGGAGTGCTAACATACTCTTAACTCCGTACCTCACAGTATGTACTGTACACCGCATACTGTTGTTTTGTAGCATATGCAACATTATGCAATATGCCAAAAAGATTTCAGTAAACGGTGAGTGCATGTTTAATTCAGCAAGTGGCATCCAGTTATCAATTTGCAGTTATTTTCCGGTTTTGAGTAGAAATGTTTTAGCTTTTGACAGTCCACTCAAATCTATCAGGAAGGAAATGGACGGTCAAGTCAAGAGCACTGCATTGTGGGATACATTATTGCACATTGGGCATATTATCGATTTAGAAATAGTAGCCTAAATGAAACAGTCTGCACAAATAAACAGTGCATGTTCAGCAGATGGCATCTAGTTATAATTTTGGAAATAGTTATGTTGTTGTTATTTTTAGATTTTGAATAGCAATGTTTTAACTTTTGACAGTTCACCTAAATGTGTTGAAGGAAATGGAGGGTCAAGTCAAGTCCACTGCATGGGATACACTATTGCACATTGTGTGTACTTCATACTTTTAGGAATAGTAGCCTACGTGAAACAATTATGGAGTACTCACAAATAAAGAGTGCATCTAATTCAGCAAGTGGCATTTAGTTATTATTTTGGAAATAGTCAAGTCAAGCACACTGCATTGTGGGATACACTATTTTGTGCATATACTGTTGTCAGAATACTGTTGTTTTAAAAATAGTGCCGTATTTGAAGCAATATGCATAAATAAACCGCACATGTTTAATTCAGCAAGTGGCATCTAGTTGTTATTTTGGAAATAGTTATTTTCAGATATTGTGTAGAAATATCTCAAAGGGATAATTCAGCCAAAAATTAAATGAACTCATCATTTACTAACCCTTAAGTTGTTCCAAACCTTTATGAGTTTCTTTCTTCTATTGAACATAAAAGATGATATTTTTGAAAAATGTGGGTAGCCAAACCATTTCTGGTCCCCATTGACTTGTATAGTATGGGGAAAAAACACCATGAAAGTCATTTTTCAAAATATATTTTTTTGTTCAGCAGAAGAGAGAAATTACTACAGGTTTGGAAGAGCATAAGGTTGAGTAAATGATGACATAATTTTTATTATTTTATTTTATTTTTAGGTGAACTATCTCTTTAACTTCTAACAATCCACTTTAATGCACACACACTGTGCACACTGCATAATAATGTTTTACATATAGTAGTCTATGTGAAGTAGTATGGAGTATGCGACAAATAACATTTCATTAAACAGTCCGTGTTTAATTCAGCAAGTGGCATTCGTTTATCATTTTTCAGATCCAATTTTGAGTAAAATATTTTAACACTTTGCTCAAACTATGAAATGTCAAGTGGAGTGCATTGCATTGTGTGAGATACTATTGCATGCAATCTACTTTGGTTAGTTGTGTTTGGAATGGAACATTAGTATGCTGCATGCTGCATAATGCATACAAATTAAAATATACATTATGTAAAACTTAGAATATGCCACAAAAAGGTTTCAAACTACATTGTTCAAGCAATATTATTATTGTAAATTGCATGTTTACTTCAGCAATTGGTGTCTAGTCTGTATATTTAAAAAAATGCATTTTAATCTAATTTTGTACTTTTAACAGTCCAATCAAATAATATTACTTCTAGTTCATTTGTTACAATGGAAACTGAATTTTATGGTGACCGAGTTTTCTCACACAGTGTGCTCTACTTTATATTGCTCATTTTGACTAATGTACAGTAGTATGGTTATATGTTTATTCCATGCATACAGGAAATATAGCACCCTGAAAAGTCAGCAAGAACATATTAAATTGATCAACCGTGACATGAAATTAATAATAAATTGATTTCTGCTGAAAATTCAGCTTTACCATCATAGGAATTAATTACCTTTTAAAATATGAAAATAGAAAAGTTATTTTAAATTGTAATAATATTTCACAATATTACTGTTTTTACTGTGTTTGTGATCAAGTAAATGCAGCATTGGTGAGCATAAAAGACTTCTTTCAAAACATCAAAATAAAATAAAAAATCCCAAACTTTTAATAGGTAGTTTAGGTACTGTGCCCTTCAGAGGCACACAGATAGATGCTTTGTGGATAAATATGATTAAGTCTGAAATGTTTTCACAGCAATTACACTCTGATTTAGTTTGAAGCAGTGCAAACACGAACATGTCAATCTTGTTTCATCTCACACTCCTAAGTTTGTATCAAGTCAATATGTGTTGCACCGTAGACTTTGTGATTCTCTGGACGTGCCTCAACATGCGAGGAGAAGCATCGATTAGTCATCGTATTCCACAGGGCGGTCAGGAGAGGAAGGATCAGAGACTGATTACAAAGCCATCATGTCTTGACGCAAATATAAATGTGGCTCCGTGTGGTCAGAAGTTTCGTTCCGTAAGCAGATAGCTCTTGCCTTTTTTCCTATTGGTTTTGCAGCTCATTGCTCACGGGTCGTCTGGTCCGCACGCTTCTATCGCTCAACGTTTGATATTTTTGTCAATAAATCAGAGGAAAGCTCTCAGCGTAAAGCATGTTCTCTGAGCCATAGTAAATACATATTTATTTTAAAAAGCGGCGGCTGCAATTGTTTGATTTCTGAGCTGGCAGGTCTGCTGCGCTCGTGTTTGATTTGTTCTGGGAGAAGGTCACAGCGGATCTCAACATTATATATTTACATTGCTCTATTTATTAATCTATCTATCATTCCTTCCATTCTATTCCTAGTTATTAAAAGCAAAGCAGCATTGTTTGTTGATGTACATCAAGGTCGATGAAGCACTTCTGAGAATTGTTTTCTGAAATCAGTTGCAGGATGTCTGACAAGTTTCCAGTTAAATGAAATATACATAATAAGAAATATGTAATAATTGTAACAATTTCTGAGGAAAATGCACATATTTTGCATAATAACAACGTAACAGATGCATAAATTATCACTTACAATGCACTTATCTCACACACCTCTCCTACACAACCTACGTAATTTTAGCTATCATTCATATCTGCCAAATACACATTTAATACAGAGGGTTTGGGGAGGGTTATGAAAAATCCATAACCTGAACAAGCACCACTAATAAAAACCTGTTTGAATAGAGCGAGATAATCTGTTTTGTTTGTGCTGTTGCAGCTCTATTACGAAGTCAGATCTCTAGCCAGGTTAGCATTTCAGTCAGACGCTATCAACATCTCCTCACATGATCCAGACAGCCTTCTGCAAGAGCTCCATAATCACATCTACTCTTGCTGCCTTTTTGGAAACGCTTTTTAATGTGTCGATAGCATCTTACATGTGTTGGATATGATAAGGCCGCAGGTAAGAATTCAAACCAGCTTCCCTTTTACATCCTCTTCCTTTTCACTTTATTCTTGGCCTTAATAAAGCAGTATTCACTTTTTAGAATCCCTTTAACTGACTGTATCCTGTTGAAAACTCTGTCTATTTAATCTGAATGATTTTCTACAGTTTTCAGACTTTTAAAAAATAAAAATAAACACAAGCATACCAAGAGAACTATACTGGTTGTTTTTGTGTTGTCTGGAATAGTTGGGCTCAGACTGTGTCTTTAAGAATTCCTTTTGGGGAGGCAAGAAGGAAGGAAGGAAGGTTGCTGTATCCTTGAACATTAAAGCTCTGATCCAGTACCTGAGCAGACTCTGTGTGTCAGAGAACGTGTTGGGTTAAAGACCATCTTTGCTTATTCTTTCATCTGTTCCAGTAGACTGTCAGTTTCACCACCCAAATACTTTTACTCTTCCTTAACACAGTTCTATAATACATAGTTGAAGATTTGGATGCTTATAGGCCTATATCTCACACACCTCTCCTACACAACATTTTTAGCCATCATTCATATCAGCCAAATACACATTTAATACAGAGGGTTAGGGGTTATGAAAAATCCATAACCTGTGTGTGAACAACCACTTCTAATAAAAACCTGTTTGAGGAGAGTGAGAGAATCTGTTTTCTCTGTCCACACACACACACACACTGTTCAAAAGTTATTTTGTTAAATATCTTTACTGTTTTACATAACTTGTATATTTTAATGTGCTATTTTAAGGCCTTTGATGGCAAAGCTGCATTTTCAGCAGCCATTACTCTAGTTTTCAGTGTCACATGATCCTTCAAAAATCATTCCAATATGCTAATTTGGTGCTAAATATTGTCAGTTTAAATAGAGCAAAATATTTACTGTCAGTTTTGGTCAATTTAATGCATGATACTTTTATATATATATATAACATTTATTTATTATTTAATGAACAGCATTGTTATATGAAGATATCATTGGTTGTTCCAACTATTTTTATTTACTGTTGCAGGCGGACCATCTCAGAGGACGGCACTCTCAGGATCGCCAATGTTACCAAATCCGACGCAGGGAGGTACACTTGTGTCGCCAGAAACCCCTTCGGTACATCCAGCAGTTCTGGGACTTTAGTGGTCAAAGGTAAAGCACCTTTCACATTTCACAAACAGCACATTTCTCTTGCTTCTAAGCGGACTATTTTAATGTGCTATTTTAAGGCCTTTGATGGCAAAGCTGCATTTTCAGCAGCCATTACTCTAGTTTTCAGTGTCACATGATCCTTCAAAAATCATTCCAATATGCTAATTTGGTGCTAAATATTGTCAGTTTAAATAGAGCAAAATATTTACTGTCAGTTTTGGTCAATTTAATGCATGATACTTTCATAATTCTGGATGAAAGTATTAATTGTCAAAAATATATATATATATTAGTGCTGTCAAACGATTAATAGCGATTAATCACATCCAAAATTAAAGTTTTTGTTTACATAATATATGAGTGTGTACTGTGTATATTATGAATATCAGCACCGGGAGCGGATTTCATCCTCATCTCCACAGTCACTTTCTGCATGTTTAATTAAAAATATGCTGCTGTTGCAAGTTTTTTTTTCTCAATTTACTCCTTTAATAACTTATGGCATTACATATGCATGTTTTTGAACACTTTGATGTCTTCAAGTAGGGTTATTCACATTCAGGACTGAATAAAAAAAAAGTATAATTTTGTTGGTGTTAAATTTTAAAATGAGTCCGATTCTCTTTTGTGATGCCTAGTAAGTGAATCAACAAGTACCTGCTGAATAAAAGAACTTCATCTATGATTTTAGCTGGTTTAAGGTGGTTTAGGCTGGCCTGGCTGTTTTCGCAGGCTGGTTTTCAGTTTGTTTAGCTGGTTGGCCCTTGAGTCTCCAAACCTGAAAACTCTCATGAATTAATGCATAACTGAAGACCTTCAACACTTCTGTCCTAGTCCTTTCTTCCCTTTATCTCACTTAAAACATTTTTTTTTTTTTGGCAGAACCAACCAAGATTACAGTCCCTCCTTTGAGTATGGATGCCACAGTGGGGGAGAGCATTGTCTTGCCGTGTGAAGTATCTAAAGACTCCACTCTACACCCCATCTTCAAGTGGTTCTTCAACGGCAAGCTCATCGATTTCACTCGACACGATCACTTTGGGATGATTGGAGGGGTGCGTGTCTGTCAGTCATTATAATTCAAAGCTACAAATGCTGTATTTCTGAATTACTGCAGCCTTGGATTCCTCTTTGAAATCACTCGGGGTAGAGGAATGCGAGAGGAATGATTTGGGATCTGATGTTTTAACTTTAGTTTTTTTAGCTCAGCTAGCAATGGGGAGAACTTGAGTACAAGGGCACCTGGCTGCTCTCTGAACATAGAGGCACAAATCTGTCTGATTACAGGATTTAACATCGTACTCTGTTTAACACACAGTGAACCTCAAATAGCAATCCACAGGACCCACTCTCTCACTCTGTAGATCATCCACAGAGCTTTTAAGTTGCCAAGTATTGCTTTTGAGAACCTGGAGAGACTGATGAACAAATGCACAAATGGTGGGCTCTCACTAACAGCAGAAGGATTGCTTGTCCAAACAAGTTAAAAGGACCCTATCTGAACTGAAGAGCCAATCAAATATGAGAGCTTTTTGCTACTGCTATTTGCTTCTTTAAGATGTTTTTCAAATGTGATGTAACTACAGAAATGAAAATATATACTTGATTTTAGAGACTTTAAGGTTTCCCTTTAAGTACCACAGCAGTACCATAAAAATATACACTACTGTTCAAAAATTTGATGATTTTTTTTTTTAAGAAATTAGTGCTTTTTTTTCAGCAAGGATGCATTATATTGATCAAAAGTGACAATTAGAATTTTACAAATTTGTTTCAAATAAATATCCTTTTCAACTTTCTATTAATTAAAAAATCCTGAAAAAATGCAGTTTCCACAAAAATATTAAGACAACCGTTTTAACATTGGAAATAATAACAAATGTTTCTTGAGCAGCAAATCAGCATATTGGAATCGTTTCCGAAGGATCATGTAGCACTGGAGTAAAGGCTGTTGAAAATTCAGCTTCGCCATCAAAAAATAAATTACATTTTAAAATATATTGAAATAGAAAATGGATATTTTAAATTGCAATAACATTTCACAATATTACTGGTTTTACTGTATTTTTAAACAAACAAATGCAGCCTTGGTGAACATAAGAGACTTCTTTCAAAAACATTTATAAATAGTAGTGTATAGCAATCAAACTACACCATCGGGGCTATATAGATGGATGGTTGGTTGGTTGGTTGGACGGACGGACGGACGGACGGACGGACGGACGGACGGACGGACGGACGGACGGACGGACGGATAGATAGATAGATAGATAGATTTTTTTTCTTCACTAATTTTTTATATAATGCTCTTTGTTATAGGGCTCTTCTGGGGATCTTATGATCAGGAATGTGCAGCTGAAGCACTCTGGGAAGTACGTCTGTATGGTGCATACAGCAGTGGACAGTGTGTCTGCGGCGGCAGACTTAATTGTCAGAGGTATGTGCATCTCCCCCCGCGGAGGCTGCTCAGTATTCTACACTTTTCTGAGCATTTATCAAATATAAATTAAAAAGGCCTCACAATTTGCCCCGCTATTTCTATTTTATTCCATTATTCAGCTCTTGAAGTAATGACTACAGGAGTATCTGAAATCAATGCATTAATTCCCTGCTTCGTGCTCTTTAGAACCTTTTGTATTTCCATCATCAAGTGAAGGATCTCTCTCCCTGGTTCTGAATAATAAGCATGTCGCCTTTTGTGGGCAGACTTTTCTCACATCGCAAGGTACTTGGTCACCTTGCTGTGCCCTTCTCTGATAAGGATACGCAGCAAGTTTGAGTCCTTTTTGTCTCTTTGGCGGTGATGTTGTCAGGGCCCCCTGGTGCTCCGGTGGGCGTGTTGGTGGGGGACGTCACAGACAGGACTGCTCAGCTCTCGTGGGGCCCCGGACCTGACAACCACAGTCCTGTTACCCTCTACATCGTGCAAGCCAGGACCCCTTTCTCTATCGGCTGGCAGGCAGTCAAAACTGGTATAGTTGTCTGCATACTTTCTTACTGAATCTGGGTTCATTATAGAATATTGTTGCAGGAAGCAACTGTTCATGTGCATTTTACTGTAACTTTATTGTGACCCCTTACAAAAAAATTACTCTGTAAAAAAATGTCTTAATTTTAATGGTAAAAACTATACAAATGCTACAATAAAAACCTGTTAATTGGTTAATGTAAGTTTACTGACTATATACGGTAAAAAAAAAATTGAATGGCATTTTATGTAAATGTACAATAAAATACTGTTAAATTTCATAATATAAAGACATTATAATTTAAATTGACAATCCCACAATTTCAATTTTACTTCACATTTGATGTAAATATAAGTTGAAATAAATATACATTGTATGTCTTTTTTTACAGTGTACTTTTATCAGATGACAATACCATGATACTTTCTATATACCATAGTGCCATTTTCATATAAAATGAAATTAATTGGCACAATGATATAGGAATAAACAGACAATAATTTGACTTTTCCCAATTATTTACTCATGTGGCACAATAATGTTTCTTTATACTATAATGCCATATTCATATAATATGAAATTAATTGACACAATGATATAGGAATAAACAAACAATATATCAACCTATTTGGCAACTTTTTTCAATTACTTACTCATGTGGCATTATAATGTCTTTCAGTAAACTTTATTTGGGGGCTTTTCTTAAAGGGGTCATATGATGCGATTTCATTTTTTCCTTTCTCTTGTTATGTGTGATTATTTTTGATTAGATAGATAGATAGTTAGATAGATAGATAGATAGATCCTTGTGTTGATTCAGTTTTATAACACTAATGTTGCAGAAAGCAACTGTTCATATATTTTTTTGAGAGAGTCACTTAAATGTGATTTATGCAAATGCTTTTTTTTTAACTGTGAAAGATAAAAACAGAAACAGTGAACTGCTAAGATAGACCGAAATATATCTGCACAAGTAAATGCAAAATAATTATGCTAGGCTACTCATTTGTGCAGATGGGCATTGATGTGTTTTTCCATTCCAAATTTTCTTTAATCCTAGTTCCTGATTCTGTGCCTGGACAGATGATTCATACGACGGCGGTGAATCTAAATCCATGGGTAGATTATGAATTTAGAGTTGTGGCTATCAACAACGTGGGGGTGGGGGAACCCAGCGTGCCATCCAAACCCGTTCGCACCAAAGCTGCAGGTAAGCGTTCATCCCTCCCGATTCCATATCTGTCATCTCTAATACATCAGGAAGGAGAAAATGTAATTTAATTCTATAATTAGTTTAAATCACCAGGAGTGACTCCTCGTAATAGAGTTCAGGCATGAGAAATAAACACTCGTGCATTCACACCGGCTTTCCTGGGAACATCCAAATTGCAAAATAATTTACAGAAAATTAGGACACAAATTAAGTGCGCCGAAATCGGAATGGCATCACAGAAGGGCTGGCATTTTTAGTTGATTAATTTAAAACCTCAAGAAAATGTGGTTGCATGGAAATTTAGAACAAAATAAAACATAGCTCATGTAGCTATATTCTTTAACGCAAGATCCGACCCTGCTGCGCTCAGCGTCTGGACATCAGCGATCAGGAAATGCAGCTATTAATAATTCATGTCGACATCAACAAAAATTGAGTGGACTTCTCCCGTATTCTGAGGCAGTAACACTTGAAAGGCTCTATTTTAAGCTCAGGTACTGTGTGCAAATGCTTCGATCACTGATTCACAAATAGACGCAGACTTCATCACACAATCCCAAGTGAAAATGACATGCAAACGGCTGTTGTCTTTCAGATCCCAATTATTCAGCAAATAAAACTGTAAAATAACAGCAAATAAAACTTATTCAAAAAGAGCATTTGCTAGGATTTTACAGTATTTAACAGCAATATCTATACTGTGAAATCAAAGATATAGGTCATTTTCTGACATAATTACTGATAAAAAGTTAACATATTGTACTGTGGGACAATAGTGTAAATAGTTATGAAGTGTAAATAGACATAATTATGGTTATTAGTCTTCCCTTTGGCTGGGGAATTGGGCATTATTTACTTTTAATTTATTTTCATCCAGACAGTGTAAATATGTTACAATAGAACACTGTTCACACTATGAGAAGATAATATGTAGCAATATTTAGTGACTGACTCTTAATATAACTTGCAATCTACACTATATGCAAATAGATACATTATATATATATATATATATATATATACATACATACATACTACAAAACCAGAACATACTAAAAAACAAATGCAAATACGTAATTTATTCATAAATTTATTCATTTATTCATATTTATTCATTATTCAGTACTATGCACATTACATTAAACAGTGCTGAGTAGTAACTGATTACATGTAATCTGGATTATGTAATCAGATTCCAAAAATTAAGTACTTGTAATTAGAGTGTATTACATCTTAAAATGCTCATATTGTGATTACAGTTACTTTTTATGGACTACATGATTACATATTATTCACACAATGGCACAATTATTCATGATGAAAGTCTGGACAAAAAAACATTTCAAACCTGGAAGACTTTGGGTGTGTAATGTTATTGTTGTTTTCATGTTTATTAATGTTAATCCCAAACTTTTTGTCAGCTGAACCCGTAAATAAAATATACTGTACTTAAAATATCTCTGAGGAAGTTAATATTTCAAATAATTTAACAACACATTCAAATGTTTACAGTTCTCTAATGTCGCTTAATGGTCACATTGATAGGCAGGTAAACAAGTAAAATATTTATATTTTTAGTGTTCAAGGGTTTCATTTATTTTTATTGTACATTTTTAAGATTTAATTAATTTTTAGCTTTTTATCAAAGCACAAAGCTACTGCAGTTCTTACATTAACCCCAGTCTGGCAAACCCTTGTATAATGTAAAGTTTAATGCATTTTATGATGTTGATATAAAAAATGGAACGTTTTATTTTTCTTTACGTTTTTATATGAATATGGTATGTTTAATGTAAGTTTAAAACAAGTTTGATAAAAGCAATCTAAAAGTAATCTTAAACGTAGTTGAATTACATTACCTAAAATGAGTACATTACTAACTACAGTTTTTATCATGTAATCTGTAATCAGTAGCAGACTACAATTAGTAAGTTATCTACCCAGCTCTGACATTAAAACTTGTTAAACTAGCTTGAAATTGTTATATTTGCTGGTCTTAAGTTGGTCTAACTGGTCTCCAACCCTACCCAAGCTGGTGTTCAGCCAAAAAAGTCACAAAACCCCACTAAAACCAGGCTGAGAAACATATGCTAAGACCAGACAACCATTTTCATCAGGATACTGAAAATTCTACAGGTTGCTACATTCTACCTCATTCAGATTCTTTGAACCATTTTCAAAAGACCATTGAGCCGCACCTCAGGAAAAGGAAGTGTTGGGATTTGCCACCAATCCCACAGGTATAAAGTCTGTTTCTTGTGTTCTGTTGTCTGTTCTCTGTTCTGGCTGGCAGATCCTGAAGTCGCCCCAGCTAACGTGAGTGGAGGTGGAGGAAGCCGAGGCGAACTGGTGATTGTTTGGGAGGTGAGCTCAGCGTCTTTATTGTGACAGGAGCGTTTACAAACCAGTCTTCTCTTGTGAATCGGATTCTGAGGGAATTCTCCACGGTGATGTGGTTTAAATTAGACAAGGTTTAATTAAAAGGCAGCGCTGTCGTCTTTGCTCTTTGCCTCAGTGGGATTGCTCCCTCTGGTATGTAAATCATAATGAAGACGCAGATATGAGACAGCTTTCATACCAGTAATCTGAAATGACAATGTTTATCAATGGCTTTCTCTTAATCTCACCGGCTGTCACGGCAGATATTCAACGGCGTGTTTAAATACAGTATTACTTTCAAAATACGGCACATTTTTCACTAAGTCCAGAGGTTTCTTGACTGACACAGTAGTGCTTAAATCTGTCAACTTTATTTACTTATATTTACTGGATTTCAGATTATGTAAGCAACAATGTAAACCTACCACGGAAAATTACTTGTCAACTTGCAGTAATGTAACGCCATGTCAGCTGAATGATTTTCTTTTAATGCATTTTTGAGGGACTAATAGTATTGCTCATACTTTGAAAAACCCTATTACCCTCTGAAACTTTGCCTTGTAAATCGTCCCGCATCGTTTGTGCTACAGGCATGAGTGACACCTCAAATAACGGGACTTGTTGAGGAGAGCAGCACTTGCTGTTGTTTTTTCAAAGCATTTGTTATTATAATGATAAAATTACTCATACAGTTAGCTCCAGTGTTTGAATCTGATTGGTGCCCACTTTTACAGCAGCATTGGTTCCTGTAAAAAAAATGTCATAATTTTTTTTTCATAGGGATGTTTAAAAGCGTCTCTGTTAAAGCCAAGAACCAACCCAACCAGCTACAAGGAGAATACAACATTATAAAATTTTATTTGAAGCAAAAAATATTTGAAAATTAGACAAAGGTATAAGGTGTATGTGTACTTAAAAAACTTTAGTGAAGGAAAGAACAACAATCCCATGAAGCAGAGAACTACAATCCCATAAAACAATTAATTTAAAGTTGTCAATTATATCTATAGACACAATATATTTATTGCAAAATATGCATATATGTATACAAATATTTAAATTTTTATGTCAGTCATGGTGCATCATGGGAGAAGCTTTTTTGGTGTGATTTGCTGGCCGACTATCTGATTGGTGGAGATTTCTGCACAGCATCATGGGTAATGTAGTTTTTCATCATGCATTCTGCTGTTAAACACGATTTGATCAGGTAATAAAAATATTTTAGTAATATTTTTATTCTTGTAATATTAAATATTTGTATGCAGATTTTGCAACAAAATGCTTAATGGGATTGTAGTTATTTCCCTCATTAAAACCGTTAAATACGTGTAAGGCGCTTTGGATGAAAGTGTCTGCCAAGTGCATAAATGTAAATGTAAAACCACAGGAACAAAACAAGTGACTTTCTTTATTGAATCACATAACATTTTTTAATTCTCATTTCTCACAGCCTGTGCCAGAGGAGCTACAAAATGGAGAAAAGTTTGGCTACGTGGTGGCATTTCGTCCACTTGGCACCACAACATGGAAACAAAGCGTGTTGGCCTCGGTAGATGCATCACGATACATTTATAAAAATGATACCTTTCCACCACTCACTCAGTTTGAAGTAAAAGTCGGCGTCTACAACGAGATCGGAGAGGGACCGTTTAGCCCCGTGGTCATTGTATATTCAGCAGATGAAGGTTAATATGCTTGTGTTCTGTGTTGATTGTATGCAAATTGTGCAAGGACATTATTGGACATCGTTTAGGAAAGACATAAGTTGATGGATCCGTTTCAAGTTTTAATATTGGTGCCCACTTTTACAGCAGCATTGGTTCCTGTAAAAAAAATGTCATAATTTTTTTTTCATAGGGATGTTTAAAAGCGTCTCTGTTAAAGCCAAGAACCAACCCAACCAGCTACAAGGAGAATACAACATTATAAAATTTTATTTGAAGCAAAAAATATTTGAAAATTAGACAAAGGTATAAGGTGTATGTGTACTTAAAAAACTTTAGTGAAGGAAAGAACAACAATCCCATGAAGCAGAGAACTACAATCCCATAAAACAATTAATTTAAAGTTGTCAATTATATCTATAGACACAATATATTTATTGCAAAATATGCATATATGTATACAAATATTTAAATTTTTATGTCAGTCATGGTGCATCATGGGAGAAGCTTTTTTGGTGTGATTTGCTGGCCGACTATCTGATTGGTGGAGATTTCTGCACAGCATCATGGGTAATGTAGTTTTTCATCATGCATTCTGCTGTTAAACACGATTTGATCAGGTAATAAAAATATTTTAGTAATATTTTTATTCTTGTAATATTAAATATTTGTATGCAGATTTTGCAACAAAATGCTTAATGGGATTGTAGTTATTTCCCTCATTAAAACCGTTAAATACGTGTAAGGCGCTTTGGATGAAAGTGTCTGCCAAGTGCATAAATGTAAATGTAAAACCACAGGAACAAAACAAGTGACTTTCTTTATTGAATCACATAACATTTTTTAATTCTCATTTCTCACAGCCTGTGCCAGAGGAGCTACAAAATGGAGAAAAGTTTGGCTACGTGGTGGCATTTCGTCCACTTGGCACCACAACATGGAAACAAAGCGTGTTGGCCTCGGTAGATGCATCACGATACATTTATAAAAATGATACCTTTCCACCACTCACTCAGTTTGAAGTAAAAGTCGGCGTCTACAACGAGATCGGAGAGGGACCGTTTAGCCCCGTGGTCATTGTATATTCAGCAGATGAAGGTTAATATGCTTGTGTTCTGTGTTGATTGTATGCAAATTGTGCAAGGACATTATTGGACATCGTTTAGGAATGACAAAAGTTGATGGATCCGTTTCAAGTTTTAATTACACTCCCTCTACAGCTGTGTTAGTGCACTTTGATGGTAATTTTTTTATTCGCTAGTGTGCTAACAGCGCAGTTAGTTCTTGCAAACAGGTGGTACATTTAAGCACCAAAGACTGATGTTGGATGAATCCTGTAAACTGTCTGTTCTCATTAACTGTTTTTTTCACATTATTTCCCCTTTTTTGATATGTCTGACATCAACAGAACCCTCAGTAGCTCCTCCCAGAGTCTGGGCCCGCACTCTGTCCGCATCTGAGATCGAGGTATTCTGGAAACCTGTTCACCAAAGTGGCAGCAAAGGACAGATAACAGGCTACGAGGTATATAAACACCATAAATGGAGGGAGGGAAAAAAAGAGGCTCTGACCTCACACTGCATCGCCTCAATCAGATTCCTTAATGTATGCACTGCGCTGATGGCAGGGTGTGCAATTTCCTGTTCGCCAACAAGAGTTTGCGATCCCCCGGCCACATTTTTCACAATCTCATCTGCAGAATGAAGAGGTCTTCTCACAGCTGGTCCTGTCTCCCGGGGAGCGCCAATACCCAGGCTTTCTGGGCACTTATATAAATCACCTTTCAGATGTGTGGACATCATACATCAATTCCCCCTCCTGCAAACACTTCAGCTGCTAGGTCGTTTCTCACTGTGTGAGAAACCCACAGGATTCTGCCCATTTCTCTCCTTCCAACCCGAACGAGCCTCTGTGAGAAATCCCAGGTCACAAGGTTGTTCCGTGGAGAAATCACAAAGTCATTCACAGCTTCGGGTAGTAAAAAAAAGCACATATGAAAATCCACAAATACTTCCAGAGTCCCTGTGCAGATGTTTATTGAACGTAGTTAAAAAAAAAACGAGTCACAGTGACTTTGTCACAGAGTTAGTGTATCGAACGCTAATACAGGAACAAAAATGACATTCTTCTCAAGTCGATTTCTTAGCTGCGAGGTTGGAAGCACGCTTACTCAAGCAGAAACATTATGCTCATTCAAACATTATAATGAATGTGTGTGTGTGTGTGTCCTATGGAGAGTCCCCACAAGGATAGCTGACCAGACGTGTGTGTGTGTGTGTGTATATTAAATGTGACATATCTTTGTTTCTTTCCTTTTCAACTTATTTTGCGTAAAATGTTCATATTACATAAGCAATTTCTCTACCATTTGACCACTTTTAAAAGTACTTTCAAAGTATTTTTATCTATTTATATATTCTTTTTGCGAGCTGTTAGATGGAGAACTTCAATTATTTATTTATTTATTTATTTATTTATTTATTTATGTGTTGTAAAAAGTGAAATGACTTATTGTCTCTTTAAATGTCACTTCACTATTACAGGTGCAGTGGTTGGAGGATGGGTCACCTGAAAGCGATGCAGAGAGAGTAAGGGTCACGGAAACCTCAGTCAACATCACAGGTCTGAAGGGAAGCACGCTTTATCTGATATCAGTCAGAGCACACAACAGTGCAGGCACCGGACCCTCCAGCGTACCCATCAGCATCACCACCAAGAAGCCACGTAAGTCATGTGGTTATTAAAAACATGATTTTGAACCAAACACAGTAAAGGAGTAGATGACATGAAAATATTTTGGGCATGGCATGCTGTGGCTTGGCAAACTCCATCTAAAACGTTTTAACATCATTGTACATATGAAAATCCACAAATACTTCCAGAGTCCCTGTGCAGATGTTTATTGAACGTAGTTAAAAAAAAAACGAGTCACAGTGACTTTGTCACAGAGTTAGTGTATCGAACGCTAATACAGGAACAAAAATGACATTCTTCTCAAGTCGATTTCTTAGCTGCGAGGTTGGAAGCACGCTTACTCAAGCAGAAACATTATGCTCATTCAAACATTATAATGAATGTGTGTGTGTGTGTGTACCTGTTTTTCTATTCTGGTGGGGACTTAAACCTGAATACACACAGACTCGTGGGGACTCGTGTCAATTATTTATTTATTTATTTATTTATTTATTTATTTATGTGTTGTAAAAAGTGAAATGACTTATTGTCTCTTTAAATGTCACTTCACTATTACAGGTGCAGTGGTTGGAGGATGGGTCACCTGAAAGCGATGCAGAGAGAGTAAGGGTCACGGAAACCTCAGTCAACATCACAGGTCTGAAGGGAAGCACGCTTTATCTGATATCAGTCAGAGCACACAACAGTGCAGGCACCGGACCCTCCAGCGTACCCATCAGCATCACCACCAAGAAGCCACGTAAGTCATGTGGTTATTAAAAACATGATTTTGAACCAAACACAGTAAAGGAGTAGATGACATGAAAATATTTTGGGCATGGCATGCTGTGGCTTGGCAAACTCCATCTAAAACGTTTTAACATCATTGTCTTAAGTCCTCTGTATTTATTATGTATGTAGCCTTTTAATAGACTACATGGACTATTTGCACAAAACGTGAAAGTAAAAAGGCCAGTAATAACAAAACTTGTCTAGCATAGTATTCAGACTTCCAGGGGCCTCAAAAGCCTCCATTGCTGGTAAAACCGGTATATATATATATATATATATATATATATATATATATTTATATACTGTATATACATATGCAACTCATATGCATTTACACTTCAATTGCAGTTGCATAAATAATGTCATTAAAATAAAAGTTAACCCCAGTATATTCGAAAATATATATATATATTTGTCAGTTAATGTAGATTAGGGGCCTGACAGGATCATAGTCCTACCCTCTTAACGTCTTAGTGGGGTGTTCTCAACACTATAAGAGATTAAGGTGGCCTTTGTTAAACTACTGTGGCTAAATAGGCTCATTATCTGATGCCAATAATCAAGAACAAAACACTGTGTTTAACTGAGCCAGAAACTGATCTGATAAACTATGACATTACTATGGAGGGAGTCTTATTGCTATTTTCAGCTAATAGACTGAGCATACAATTAAGGGCGCTTTAAAATAAAGAGCTTGACAGATCTCTTTCTTTGTGTCGGAGCAGATAGCCGATTGTCCTTTTTCCTTTGTACGGCAGATTCTCTGACAAAACATACTGTGATACCGCCGACCACTGTTATGATCTAGTATAGTTATCATAATAGCATGTATTGTAGACTCGGTGGACTTGGTATCATTAGTTAAATTGCTTCAAATTGTGATTAATCTCAATTTTTTTAAACTATGAATATATGGTGCACAAAGTCCTAGCCATGAAATTTGATAAGAAAAGAGCTCAGATTTTCCCTGGTCCAGTGCTCAATTGCTGTTAAACTATGTATAAATTCCTCAATTACTGTGAAAAGTAGAATTGTTTGTGTGGGCACATGACCGGGCAGTGGGAAACACAAAATTTATGAAATTGCTCCTAAGCAACCCTACATTGGGGGCAACTATTTTACTGTTAGAGAGTTATGGAAATAAAGGAAAGAAGGGCATGCTGACATTCAAGCAGCATTAAAATATCTGACATGTCAGAATATCAAAAACTGTAATACATTACAACAGCATGTTTTTTTTTTTAAGATGTAGTTTTTTGCCTTTATTTCCATGTGAACTTCCCTGTTTGTCACGCATAATGAATTAAAACTCATTCTTTAGTGTCAAAACTATGAACTTATAAACAGAAATAGATGAGTCTACAATGAAAATTCGGGCTTTATTTATTCATCCTCACATTGTGCCAAACCCAACATTTTTTTTTTCTGAGGAACACAAAAGGAGAGGTTTTGAAGATTGTCTACTCTACTTTGTTGTCTTACAGTAAAAGTGGATGGGGACCTGGCCCTGTCAAGCTGCAAAAAGATAAAAGCATCATAAAAGTAGTCTATACTACTCTTTCATTATATCAAAAATCTTTAGAATCCATACAGTTGCGTTGTATGAGAAATGGACAGAAATTAAGTTATTGAGGTGGTCACCATTCAACGTCACTGAATGGAAAAGATCAGCTTGGACATTCTATTACGGGATTTGAAAAACAAGAGAGTGAATAAATGATCACAGAATTGACATTTTTGGGTGAGATATTCCTTTGATGCTCTGCACAATGTTTCTTTGTTTCATAGCAGTTTTTTGCTGCTACAAAAAATGACTCCTAAAATTCCATTTATAGTCTGCTAATTTAAAATGAGAGCCAAGCTGAATTGAATCGGTGCCAGTGAGATTTGAAAGTCTTAAATTTAGATGATACCTCAGCTGGTGCAGTGCTGATTGTTAAGATTGCAAAGGACAAAATATACGGGAGATGTTGTTCAGTCATATTACACAAGTTGGAAGTAAATCAGAATATGATTTATGTCTTTTAGCTCCAAGTCAACCCCCAGGGAATATTGAGTGGAACCTGACAAACTCAAAGGTCTTTCTGAACTGGGAACATGTGAAGGCGATGGACAATGAATCAGAAGTAACCGGCTACAAGGTAATCAGTTTTTTTGCTCTCGCTCTTCTGTTGCTTTGCTGATAAACATGCTGTATCAGTGTGCCACATAAGCTGGTGTTTCACATAAAACAACTCGGAGATAAATGACTGAGAACATTACCTTTGAAAGCTGCATTATACTGTATATGCTATGTTTTTTCATTACATTTTTTATTTGAAGTGCTAGTGAAGCTTTTCCAGATATGCTCATGCAACTCCTTTGAACTTCTTAGTTGAAGTGCAAATCATTTTGCATAGCATTGTATTTAATACTAGTTTCCCATAATTGGTTCTATATACAGCACTTTTTTGTTACTAAAGACATTTTTCATAATGTTAAATATCATGAAGACACTTCTTAAAAGGAAAATCCACACCAAAATTAAAATTCAGTTATCATTTCATTTATTTCTTTCTTATGTGGAACATAAAGAAAGATATGAAGAATGTTGGTAACCGTACAGTTTTGGTTCCCATTGACTTCTTTGGGAACCAAAACTGTATGGTGACCAAAATTCTTGGTTACACTTTATTTCGATAGTCCACTTTAGACATTCTATTAACTCTAAGTAACTTTGTAACTACATGTCAACTACATGTCAACTAATTCTCATTAATTTGCAACTACATGTCTACTAACTCTCAGAGTAGACTGTTAGGGTAGGTTTAGGGTTAGTAGAATAAGTTGACAAAGAAAGTGTTAGAAGCTATTAAGCAGACAGTCTACTAATACTCTACTAACTGCTAGTTGACATGTAGTTGCAAAGTTACTTACTGTTAATAGAATGTCTAAAGTGGACTATCAAAATAAAGTGTTACCAAATTCTTGAAAATATGTTCTTTTATGTTCTACAGAGGAAAGCAATGCATTCAGGTTTGGAACAACATAATTTTCATTTTTGGGTGAACTACGCCTTTAACGTATGCAACCTACTGTAAATTGTTACTCTACAAACCTCTACATTAGAGATGTTAAAATGTCATCTTGAATTGGATTTGTCAAAACAAATCAAATCTCTCTTCTCAGCAAAGGCCACTCTTTCTCCTTTTTGCTAGCAAAACTTTTAGTAAAATTATGAAAAACTCAGGGTTTCTCTCATAGATACACTCTAAAAAATGCTGGGTTGTTTCAACCCAACTTTGGGTAAAATATGTGTAGAGGTTTGTAGGGTCGGAGAACAGCTGGACGGCTCTGATGCTATCCTCCATCTGGAGCGATGAGCTTAGCGAGGCCTCACCAAAGACACGTTCAGAAGGGAGAAGCACTATTCATTTGCAATCCTAACCGTCCGCTGTGAGGCACCTGCAGAATAATGCAATCAATAATCATACATTTTCTAGTCTGTATGAGTAAGAAAGAATATCAGTTTGGTGGCTATTTGTTTTGCACTGTCAGCCTGAAAAAGAGAAATTTAAATGATATATTGATTGTGAAACCTATTTTTTTCACAGCAAGATATGTCAGTAAACATACTAATAATCCTCCCACTGAAAGTCAATTTGAAATTTGAAATGTATAACGATTATTTAATTTGTATTCCCTCTTTCACCTGGGTTTTGAAGATTGCAAGGAGACGGTGTGAAACACTTTTATATACTTTTTTTTTCCAGTGCTGCTGTTGGTGATTTGTTTAGGGGAGCATTTAAATTAAATGATTTGATTAAAAGTTACATTTTTATGTTGTGTTATGTGTATAAAAAAAGAAACCTTTTGTAATAATATAGACTACCATTCAAATGTTAATTGGGATTTTTTTTTTTTGAATTTTTTTTTTCAGCAAGGATGTGTTAAATTAATAAAAACTGATGGTAACAACTTATATTGTTCGAAAATATTTCTATTTTGAATAAATGCTGTTCTTTTAAACTTTTTATTCATCAAAGAATCCTGAAAAAACTTTCACAGGTTCCAAAAAAAATTAAGCAGCACAACAGTTTCATCACTGATAATAAATCCTCATATTAGAATGATTTCTGAATGATCGTGTGACTCTGAAGACTGGAGTAATGGCTGATGAAAATTCAGCGCTGCATCACAGAAATAAATTATATTTTAAAGTATATTGAAATAGGAAACCAGTATTAGAAATTGCAAAAATATTTCACAATATTACTGTTTTGTCTGTATTTCTTAACAAATAATGCAGCCTTGATGAGCATAAGAGACTCCTTTTAAAAAAAAAAATCTTACTGATCCCAGACTTTTGAATGGCAGTGTGTGTGTGTGTGTGTGTGTGTGTATAGAGAAAGAGACAGAGAGATAGATAGTTTAATTAACTGTTTTCTAATAAACTGTCTTATAAACTTACAAACTTGACCTATTTTAATAAAATTTTATGCTTAAAAAGTTTGCTATTTTTCTTCATAATAAATGCTTTTTTGTTTGATATTTTATCTAATCAAACTCCAACTTTTTTATATCAGAATTAAGTGTTCAAATATGTTTTGGGGCCGCTGTACATCATTAAATATCCTTGTTGTTGTTGTGACTTATTTATTTTTGAGCGTTTTTAGCTAATTGGCACAGACTAGCTGCATTTCACTGACCCACTTTCTCCCGCGCAGGTTGTGTATCGTCAAAACTGGCACAGAGGAAGCAGCGAAGTCGAGACCAACAGGACGTCCGTGGAGCTTCAGTTGCCATCAGAAGAGGACCTGCTCGTTCAGATCAAAGCCCTGAGTGACGGAGGAGACGGCAGCAGCAGCAGCCCCATCCGTATTCCAAAGATGTCAAGTAAGGCTTCATGTGAGCTCATTAAGAGCGGTGCACACTGATTTTTCAGCTTGTACTCACAGAATCGAACTGCTAGCCTGGCAATTGCTTGACACTTGTAATGGCCTCCTATGTATAATCCTGTCTGTGATGTCTTTGTGTTCCTCTCCATCACAGGCCTGAACTCAAGAGGATACTTCAGTTCAGACGCAAGCAAGATGGCCCATGTTCATGGAGTAGTGTTTCTGATCTTGTCATGGTTGTTTTCATAGAACTTTGTCTTTATTTAAAGGTGAAGTATGTCATTTCCGTGCCACTGATGTCACCAATATGGTTTCCCAAACAGAAATCAAGCTAAAAATGGCTTACTTAGAATTGTTGCATATATACACTCTTCAGCTTTAATACTTTAAAAAAATCGGATTGGGTGGATATAGCTACATTTTATTTTCCTTTTTTTTTTTTTTTTTAAAGAAGAAATTGGTGACTCAGCTCCATTGCCTTATATTGTGATGGGTTTTTACCTCTTTGTCAAACTATTCGTCTTTTGTATGTAGATTTTATGCAAAAAAGCAGGCTTTCTCTTGTAGCTAATAATTTTGCTTAGGTGTTCAGAACTGAGATTCAAAGTGAGCACAGTATTAAGTCCTGTAATGCAGTAGTGACCTGGAATGTTGGATCTTTAAGAGAAATCCTTGAATTGCTGTTTTTCCTTCTACACACGTCAGTCAAGTCAGCGACGCTGTGCTTGTGTATGTAAAAAGGCCTTTAGATAGATGAAATGCATTGTGTTGTTTTGCATAAGCCCTGAGAGATATTATTGTTTTGAAGAATAGCGACAGTTTTGTTTGATACATAGTTTCTGGATAATTACGAAAGTCTATTATTTGATGATTTCTTATGAAACACATTTCTTGTTTCTTTAAATTCAACCCATAATTCATCAGTTCAATTATGATTTCTTCTGTCATTCACATTATGCTACGGGAGACAGTTGAACAGTTTTCCTTTCTAATATCTCTCAAAGATTCTTCATCATCTTTGTTCCTGTGATAATATTTCTTGCAAACATCTGCGGCATTTGTATGCTTGACGATGAGACCAAAGTGTGTCATCAGATCTTAGCTTAAACAGATATTCCCTCTGTTGGTTTCATGTTTTCTAAATATCACAATTCATACATCTGAAAGAAATGTTTTATTATTCTCTAGTTTTTTTATATAATCATTTTTATTTAACATTATTTATTATCATTTTTATAATTTTTTTAATATAATTTAAGTTTTATTTAGTTTCTTTATATTTGTATGTTACTTTTTATCATGAACATTTTATGTTGAAATAGTAAATCACCTTATACAGTAGTATCCACATTTTTGTCTTATTTTGAAATTTAGCATTTTATAAATGTAACATATTCGTCTGGTGTTTTCTTTTGCTGTTATGTAAGCATTTTGACCTATTTAATACCTTTGTATTAACCCTGTACAATCTCTGAGAGATAAAATAAATAAAATTTCATATTGAAATATATGTAGAGCAAATATATGATTAGCTACAGTATCAGTAATAGCCTCCAACATGCACAACAGCATTTTTGATCTGGGAGGAGACGTTTCATTCTAATTTGATGAATGGAATAGAGCTTGGCTGATCTATATGGTTGCCTGGAGACGATTCCTTGGAAGACTTGCATACTGATTGGTAATTACCAACAGACTGAGATTAGTCTCTACTGGATGAGAGCATAAAGACGGCAGGCATACTTACTGACAGTTGTATCTTAATATGTGCATTTTTTTTCTCCTGATTCAGATGAAGCAACTTTAACTTATTGGAGAAAGCAGTATTATAGAGAACTATTTCAATGAGTAAATTTTCAGCAATTTTTCATTTTTGGGAGAACTATTCCTTTAAAGCGTCTTATAACTGATTTTTTAAATTTTTTTTAAAAAATTTTTTTTTTCCAAAGATCTTGTTTTTAAACTTTTCAAAGTCCAAAAACATGCTGTTTATTTCTGAATATAAATGGGTGGGAAAATCCCAATTTTCAAAGCGGTCTTTTGGACTACACTGTACATCATAATCAATAAACTGTCCTTGAAGGTGCTGATATTATAATTACCGTATATTTAATTATGATATTGTAGCCGTTTGCAATGCCAAAATAGTGTAACCTCAGTCGCATGTTTAGTAAACCACCATAAAAAAACTGGAAGTAGCCACATGTCTGTATCTTTTTTGGAAGGTTCACTCAATAAGCAGCATCCTACATGTTTATTTACCAACATTTGACATTACGTTATGAAACCGGGCTACGGTTGAAGTGTGAAATGGAGTTTGCTAAAGTAGATTTCACAGTGAAGGTGTAGGAGTTTATTCCAAGAGCTCAGAGGAATAAGCTTGTCAGGAACACTGACAGGTAAGTGTGCGAACATGGATGTAATCTCCCGAGAACCGCTCCGACTTGTTGGGCTACCAGGGGATTTAACCGTAAATACTAGTCCAGCTGAAACGGGAGCAGTCACAGAGCCTTTTGGAAGTCCTCCTTGCATGTCATTTGGTGCCCTTCAATAGTGCCTGTGAGTCCGACCAAATTTCGGTGGGTACTGATATTTCTCGCACTGATCCTCCTAAATTAGTGGCTTCACTGGAGCTGTAAAGACCCATATGGAAGCGAGACATGGGAAGGCTGCTGCCTAATCACTACTTTTGCCAAGCCAATGTGTCTGCATAATCTCACAAAATGGCTGTAATAAACCCTTGCTCACGTTGCAAGGGAGTTTTACCTTATCTGATTGCAGTACGATCCCAGTATGGCATATGTCGGACACTTTGAGGCCCAGAACAAAGGCTTCAGTGCTCTAAAGAAAAGAAATCGTTTCAGTTTCCATTTGGATTTTGTATTTGTTTTACTTTGTGTGGGGGCGGAGGGAAAATCCCGGATTTTTTAATGTGGTCTCATTTGGACCCAACTGTAGACATGTAGCAGCCCTTCTCGGCCCCTTATCAATCCTGGCACTGATAAATAATAACCACCTTCCTTTTTTGACAATATTTTCAAGGTAGGCAGAGATGTGCTTATTGAAGTGGGGCAGATTAAAAATTCTACCCCACAGCGATGTAATGGATCTTATGCAAAAATGAATGGAGAAAATGTGGCCCAGATTTTTTAGAGATAGCCATAGCGGTTTATAAATGCCCTCGGATATATAAATGGAGAAATAATTGTGAGGAAACCTTTGGCTATTCAAATTAATCATTTCAATCATAGAATAGGGCTGTCATAGTTCACTTGTTAGTGTGCGGCGGCACAGGGGGGAAACTGGTAAGATAATGAATGGTTTAGAAGTTCGGCATGTTAAAGGGAAAGGTTGAGAAGACAGTCGTAGTATTGAAGGGGGGATGAGAGACCTGGCAGCCTATTTAGCTGGTTTCAAGTGCAAGCAGGTGAGGGCCATAAAACAAATTTCACCACCAGAAGTATATATGAGTCAGTGGGAAAACTTAATATAAGAGTGCTAATATGTTCTAATTTTAATGAGGACTATTGCATCACTCTTAAAGGAATAGTACAACCAAACAATACATTCTGTAATTCCATATGAATCATGCCAGGTTAACATCAGTGATGACAAACACTATTGGTTCTCACGTTTTATGTAATCAAAATGCTTTGCATATGTAGAAAAATGATACTTGAGATTTGATTTTTTTTTTTTTACAAAAAAGTCATAAGGACTACATTTAAGATGCTTTGAAGTCTGAATGAAATGGAATTGACTGACTTTATTTCTTGATGCATTAAACTGATCAAAAGTTTAAGTTGTTACGAAAATAAATCTATTAATTGAAGAATCCTGAAAAAAAGAGTATCATGGTTTCCACAAAAATATCAAGCAGTTTTCAACATTGATAATTTTAATGTTTCTTGAGCATCAAATCAGCATATTAGAATGATTTCTAAAGGATCATGTGACTGAAGACTGAAAATTTGGTTTTGCAATCACGGGAATAAATGACATTTTATAATAAATGGCATTTTAATTTGCATGGATGAATCATTCACATACTGTAAAAATAAACAGCATGCCTTAAGAAAATAAATAGGGTTGATTTTGATTTCATGCCAACTTTAATGCTTTTTTATTTAGCAGCATGTTACTATACTATTTAGATGTATATAAATAAGCTGTGTGAACAGATTGCAAAACATCCCCTTTTGTGTTTAATGAAAGACATGGGGAGGAGTAAATTATGACTGAAATGTCATTGTTGAATGTCAGAATTAACATATTTATATCATGCACTTATAACCACACGTCTAAGTCATAGTAAAAATGATTATTTATCATTAAGGTAACACATAAATCCTTTAATGCAATATCAAAAAAAATAAAAAATAAAAGGGAGAGGAGGTATATCAAAAGAACTCATCCAACATATATTCTTTTAAATTATATTGTTTAATTTCTCAGGTGCCAATATCTTTGCTTTAAATGCTGCAATTCTAAATAAATATATCATAATAACTCTTTATGAAGCACCCAAGACTATATTTTGCATTTTTATTTAGATTCTTAAAGATTTGTTCTAACTGAATTACTTATGTCAATTTTTTATTATTACTAAGTGTAATATTTTTTTTTTATTATAAGTTTAAAAATGTGTTATAATGTGCTTTAAATATACCACATGCTTTCCAACATCCTAAACATGACAGATTCTATTTAAATGATATTTATGGTGCTATAAAATATATTAATTTTCCAAGCATATTCTTGCCAAAATGGTAACAATATTTACAATATAATCGCAACTTATCACGTTACCTGTGTGCCTGCAGTAATTCATAAGTGCAATCAGCTCTGTAATGCCATTAATGTATTCACACCGAGAATTCCTTAAGCTTTACCTTATCAATTAATACACGGATGTAAGTGGCACCTGATCTAAAGAGAGGCTGCCACGATTTGCTAATTTGCTGCATTACTTACATGTCATGCAGCAATTTAAAGACGTGCCCGAACGCCAAGGAGAAAGTGTCCTTTGTATTGCCCTGTGCCTTAGAATATCACTTCATTTGTTCAACCACTTCAATCAAACTGATCACAGTCTTATTTGGTATGCAAAACCAATCATTTCATTTGACAATTGCACACCAGCAGGATGTGATGACATGGCAGCATATCAAGAAGAGCTCTCTGTGTTTCATGGAGCTGATGTGGTCACGACGTTTCTGCATGTAAATTCACACGAAAGTGACACACGTAAAGGGGGAGGGTTAGAAAATGTGGTCCGAAGAAGATAAACTAGACGAAATTACCAAGAGGTGTGGAAAGCCAGGTTAAAGCATTCATAATCTGCAAAGTAGAGCCTTGGGCTGCTAGGCCTGTAAATTGGCGTGAATAGAGAAGGTGGCGTGTTTACAAAGCTTGTCTCCAGACTCCGAGCTGTGGAAAATGCAGCATCCGAGGAGGAGAGTAAACAGGATTAGAAGTTAGAGGAAAGATGGGCCATTACTTCATCAGTCAGCAGAACAGAAGAAACGGCTCGGCGAGACTCTTACTTTTGACATTGTGGTGAATATTAAGAACAGGCACACAAAACCTGATCAAACAACATAGACTAACAACAAGATCCTCTGAAAAAACTTGAAGAACAAGAACTTGGCATTAAACTTATTCAATATAATTTGAAAATACTGTTAAATAAAACATTCTCAAATGTGATTTGTCAAGGAGGGATTTCTGTGAAACTCTTTTTGCTGTAAATTGAAAGGTGACTTGTATGAAAGACATAGCATTAACAATATTTTATTGTAAAAAGACTGCATGATTTTGTTGAGCAATAACGATTTTCACTGTATGGTAATTCACACATTTTTTACTTCACAAAAAAGAATTAAAGTGTGGATTATTTCGTTAAATCTAAAATATATTGCATTTAAAATATATTAAAAGGACTGTATTATCTTGTTGAGTAACAAAGATTTTCACTTTCTTTTTTTTCGAATAAAAGTGTGTATTATTCTGTTAAATCTAAAAAATATATTTAATATAAAATATATTAAAAGGACTGTATTATCTTGTTGAGAAATACAGATTTCTAATTTATGGTTATTCACTCATTTTTACTTCCAAAAACATATAGTGTGAGTAGAGTTAGAGTAGAGTTTAGTGTGCATTATTCTGTTAAATTTAAAATATATTAAATATAAAATCTATTAAAAGGACTCTGTACTACCTTGTTGAGTAATAAATGCTTTGGTTTTTCTACTTCCAAAGAAAAAAAAAAATAATAATAATAATTGTATATTTATGTGTGTGTGTGTGTGTGTGTGCATTTTTTTGTATTTTATGTGAATCTGTTGGCTATATTTTACATTTTAGAGGTCTTCTAAGTATTTTCAACATCTGTTTTTTACTACAGCATTTTCTAATCATGTGCCATTAAGGGGAAATTTGACTAACTGTTGTTTCACCGATTGTTTCAGGTTTTTCACCTGTCATCAGTTATTGTATCAGCAGCATGTCTCTGGGAATTAATTGCAATGTGGGAATATATTCACCCCAAGAAAAAGGTATCACTGGTTCAGTCATTTTGTTTGGTGTTTTTAGCCTGTTGTGAGCAGGTTCTTAGCCCCGCTTGACATTTTCGATAATTAAAACGGCTAATCCAAGTAGGGTGCTGTCAAAGCCCTAGAAAATGGTCATGGTTAATTTTAGGTCAAATGAAAACCTCTACATGAATTGCCTACCTGCAGCTACCAGCCAACAGCCTAATCCATAATAATGTGCGGGGTTTATTATAAGACTAAAATGAGGTTAAACATAACAAAAAGCCAATGTGTTAGAGCTACTAGTCATTTTGCCATGTAATTTCAATTCCTCAAACTTGCTTGCAAAAGATTTTAGTTTGAATTATTAAGAGTTGTTCACTGCCAGTATACAGTGAAAAGTGATTGGAGTATTTGTATGGGTCTCTTTCTCTTGAGAGGAGTCGGGTGCATTCTCCCCCCTTTTTTTCCTGACAGTTTATGACGTCTCTCCGTGCATAGGTGTAGTTTGTCAGGAAAGTGACAGTGCGTGAGTCTGAGCCAAGCTCTAAAGCAGGGATAAAGTGTGGTGATGGACAGAAGATTCACAGAGAATTAAAAAAGACTGGGAGCCCCCTCTCCCTGCAAAGAACTGGAGAAGATGACTGACAGTCTGCAGGGTTATTCTCTCCCTTTCTCTCTCTCTCTCTATCTTCTACATTTGCCACTTTCAGACTGTCCTAACCACTCTTGTGATTTGGCAAAGACACATATCTGAAAGCTGTCCACCTAGTCTTATGAAAACATGATATCTGTCTGCTTTCTTTCTATCCCCCCCCCTCATTGTTTATGTAAGTCATTCTGGGTGACTTCTATTGGATACAGACAGTGTGATATGATCGTGTTATTATTTATTTATTTTTCAGTATAGGATGATAGATTATCAAAGAATATAATATATTGACAATATGTTGCTTGTAAAACTAAAATAAAAAAAAATAATAACATTAAATAAACAGTATATAACTGCATATTAATGGAGCTAGGTCAATGAATACCTGCAGGTGCTAACTGGCAATATTGACCAGCCAATGCCTGATCCTGAATCCCCAATGCCTGGCTAGCAATAACAAATCATGGTTCACGACTGTAATGAAAACCAAAGGCTATTGGTTATTTTAAAATATAGGCAGACTCTTGCTTTGTCCCGCCCCAAACGTTCAAATTCAACAAGAAAGCAAGTCAGTATATACGGGATGAGAAAACTCATCAAGTGGTTTCTACATTTTTTTTTTATTATTGTATCAGTACCTACTGAAATCAGTTTGTTTACAGATTAAAACATATAGTAATGGATAAACGTATTTAATTCAAAAGTGTTAACTGGAAGAAGTTTTAAATAGTTTGTATTTAGCCTACATAAAATATTGGGCCAACCTTTTAAACGTGAAAATTCATTCCAAGACGATCTCTCCGTATATATTCTTTCATCTTTCGTCTCCATGAACGCTCTTTGTTAAGGTAAGCGCAACCCTCGGCTGAACCTGAAGCCATGAACTCAATTTGAACCAAAGACTCAATCCAGTGAATCCAATCTTCAGTTCAGACTTTACATGAGCGTGCACTGCTGTTAATCATTACTCTCTGCTTGTGAATGAAAGAATGTGAGTGGATAGGTTTATTTTTCTGTAACCTGGATTCTTATTTTCATTGATATGCTCAGTGTAATCAACTCTGCTTCAGAATCTATCCTAACTAATGTTATCTTATTTCGTTTTTAATCTCCTTTTAAGAGATGTTTGTAATAGAGAATAGGCAGATGGTTTTTGGAAGTCAATCGAGTCATATTTTGGTCTTTCATAATGAATTGTCCCGTTTTATCAATATAGCAACTACTACAGAAGATGAACATCAACCTGTGGCTTATTTTTGTCATAACATATTTGATTTTATAATGAGTAATTTTAATTTCTCTCTCAAGTGTTGGCAAGGCAAGCTTATTCTAATGAATTGGTTCCTTTGGAAAGTCCTAATCATTCCATGGAATTGGTTCGTTAATAAAGTACGATTCATTCTAATGGATTCAGATTGATGAAGTATGATTTATTCAAATGAATCGCTTTGTTTGGAAAGTCCGACGCATTCTGGTGATATGGTTTGTCCAAAATAGTATTCTTTCTCATATGCTGTTGGTTCGAACAATTTTTGGTTTGTTCGGACGGCTAATGAACAAATTCCAAAAAAGATTCATCGAGTCCCTGCCTGGCATTGTAGGTCGTCTTTTTTCATACAGGAATATTTAGTTCCCTTTCGCTTCGATAGACCAATCTACTTCGAGTGTAAACTAAACGAGCCAATGCACATTGGCATGCAATTATTGCATCCAGCTGTCGCTGATCACAGCGTGAGTATAATAAGGCAGCAGGTGCAATGCATACCAACTTTTCGCTTCGGAGCCGAGCGACAACATCGTTCTGCTCTATATTTATTTCGAGAACTACGAGGGGACCATCACTCCTCTTGCTCCTCCGCACTGAAGGACCTGCACGAGGGTGGTCACGATCCGGAAGTTCTGAAAGAGCTCCGAACCGCCACTGACCTCGCGCTCCGAGCGACGAAGGTCACCGCGAGTAGTCTGGGTCATGCGATGTCCACGAGAGAGTCAACAAAGGCCCTACTCACGCACCCTGTGTTCCACCTCGCTGCCCCACTGCGGGTACGGCTGTGGTCCCGCTGGTCCCGCTTGTACGGTTTCTGGGCGCTTGGTCAGCGCTACCCAGCCCGTCTCGCTGG
>NW_015652130.1:1623450-1639291 GCF_001515625.1 Sinocyclocheilus rhinocerous
GAGGCCGGATCACCGGCTCAGCTCCTCAGCGAAACCCTGGTATGCATTGCACCTGCTGCCTTATTATACTCACCCTGTGATCAGCGGCAGCAGGATGCAATAATTGCATGCCAATGTGCATTGGCTCGTTTAATTTACACTCGAAGTAGATTGGTCTATCGAAGCGATATCCCAATTCGTCGGTCACCGACGTGACGTCTCCGTTCCCTCCTTCAGGGAACGAGGGTTACCATACGTAACCGAGACGGTAAATGCTGTTGCTCATCACTATGTTTTTGGCGTTGTGTAAATTAGGGGTGTTCTAATTTTTGTTCTCTGTTTAAGCTTGATGTTATGACTGATATTTTTCTCCTCTCATAGAGCTGTATGCACACATTTAATTTATATAGGTCTATGTGTATGTGTATTTATAAGTGTGCAGTTTGTCAGTCAGAAAAAATTAATGTTGAAAGGGAACACGAGCCTAATGATATGGCTATTGTATTGCATAAGACAAGACGTCTGGGAAACACTAATGCAACTTTTCTACCTTCTTTTTTGCTTTCATGTGTTTTTGTTTATTTATTCATTCATTTATTTTTTAGCAGTATGCAGTGTAATTTTCAAGCATCAAGCGGATTTAAAGATTTGCATTGCATGATGAAGGACATGTCATAATCCTTGATGAGAACTGAAAGAAACACTGTATTGCAGTTATATAAAGCACCTTAGTGTTCTCCAGATTAGCCCACTACATTTCACAACTTCTGATGTGTGTCCGCATTATTGTCATATTTATCAGTAGATTAAAGAATATGTATTGTGTCATGTATTTCATAATAGCATAAAACTTGTTTCTTTCGTTATATTCTAAGCTTTCTGTGAAAATAGATCAAAGCTTTTACAGATGTTTTTGTTTCTTTCCAGACTCTTGAAAGAGGGAATTTTTGATGCAACAGTAATATTTATGATGAATGTCAAAGCATATCTTTTCAAGATGATACGATTTCATTGAAACATTTAAGATTAGATCTCACACCTAAATATGAAAAGAGGCATAAAGCAGGCTTCAGTGTTTTGTCATTTGTATTCTTAAACATATTCAGTGACTCCAATTATCTCTATAATGCATTTTGACATCCCAGCCCTTAACGTATCTGTATTCATACCCATGTGTATGGGTTCTTTATGGAGATTAATGTACGGAAGTTGTAAGAATGGCCCCTAATCTGTACATTTCAAAAGCCGCAGCGGAAAACCAGAGACGTGACGAGGTTGAGATAGTAAAATATTCCAGCTACGACACTTGATTAAAGTAATCCTGTTTGTGCAACAAGAACAGAAAAGGTCTGAGCCCTATCTCCTCTAAGCAGCTGCCAGCTCTTCAGCAAAATCCACGTCTTATGTTGGAATCAAACGCTATTGAGAACAAACTGATTGCACTGAGCATCAATAACGTGGAATTATTTATTTGAAATGAAGCGTGGTTTATGCACTTTGTCATCATTGTGATACCTATGGCATGACAGCTTCTTGTCTGGAGGTGATTGTTTACAAAATAACACCTAGCTAGTAAGGGAAATGAATTTTGTGTGTGTTTCATATTAATTAGGAAACTGAATAAGCCTCATTTACATTCTCATTTACATTCAGATTTGTTATAAATCAGTTCCTCTGGCTTTATCACAGTCTGATCCAGCAGAATTCAGAATTGAAGAATTGGTTCCTGTTCGAATAATAAATTTGAATTAAATTTAATCTATAAATGTATTTATAAATCTATACTTTGTTTTATAGTTAAAATGATGGTTTATGAATTTCTTTGAACTTCAATTCATTTTATTATTTTATTTCTACTTCCTTATGTTCACAAATGTATGCATTCGGTTTCCTGTTTGCTCGCTCAATTTCAGTAATTTAGTTTTAATTGCACACATACACATAATCTGTAAAAAAAAAGTAACTACAATCTGATTTTTAAAACATTTTAAAACATAATATTATCCAACTGCAAGTACTTTCAATTCAATTCAATTCAATTCAAGTTTATTTGTAAAGCGCTTTTCACGATACAAATCATTGCAAAGCAACTTTACAGCAAATTAAGTTTCTACAATATTTAGTGGTAGTTTATCAGTGGTGACTGTCAGTCAATGTACATATCAGACTTATCCAAATTTAATAGGAAAAAATAATTATTACTTCATTTTTTAAATCAGATTACATAATCCAGATTACTTGTAATCAGTTACTACCCAGCGCTGTGTGTTTGTTATTAAAAGTGTGAAATGGAATTATATGGATTTATTGTACATGCAAATTATGTGTTCAATTTTATGTTATCTTCTGTCCTCAGGGCCTGCATAAAACAAGATTGATAGGCTAGTCTTTTACAACTCCTTTGTCTTGTTAAGAAAATAGCAGCATAAAATCAAATAGAATATTCCAAACACATTATCAAATAAGCAATGGGCCATGTTAATTCCTCTGGTCATTTTAAGTTAACACTGAATCATATTGGTCATGTTGGTGACTTTTTTGCCTTGACCTCATTGATGGGATCACTGTTGTAGAACATCCCCTGTGGAGATTTATGAGCATGAGCTTCATTCATTAGCTTCCAGCTGTTAGCGCTAGCGTGTTTGAAACTCTCTAAAAGTTCAGCTCTATCACCATTAATGCAATAATACTAAGAAACATCGAGATCAAATTCTACACGTCCTTTATTATTTCAGCACAATCCGAAATCATTCAACCAATCATGGACGCTGAAGCAAACAAGTGTTGCGTGCAGTGGAACATGGTGATGTATGGCTCCTCAAAGCTGCTTTGCTCTGTAAATTAAAGTGCTTAATTGCTGCCTTATTGCTCGGTGAAGATGAATAATAGTCAGGAGGCTTATCATTGGCAGCAGACCGTGAACCAGCCTCCTCATACTGAGCCCGACATCCCCCCTCAGACGCTCACTTTCAGTAGAGACGCTAGCGCGGATAAAGCCTTGGCCAAGTAATGAAATTATGAGAAGCATCTACTTCCTAGAATGACGGTTTGGGTGTAAAGTTAGGAATGACTTGCAAATGTGATAATTGTTTTGGTTACTGAACTTTATTGTAGTTGCTTGCTTTCAAATCTTTGATTTGTTGCATTAATATCAGTAACCTCATACAACTGGCATATGCCATTATATAGGCTCCTTGTGTACCTCTGATCACCTCCTCTGCTTAAATTGTAAAAAATGGCTTGGGGCCCCAAAATGGTTTGCCTGGCAGAAACAACCTCTCAGAGGAATTAGTTTTGGGTCTTTCCTGTAGCGTGTCTACATCCCGCTACCAGTCAGAATGTCAGTTGGCTGACTCCTGGGAGACGTATCCAACAACATGATTGAATGAGAGTAAATTATGAGTGAACGGTGCCATCTCCCTTATGGGCCCTTCTGTTTCAATTTGGCAGATCTCTGGACAAGGATAGAGACCGATAATGCTGAGCAGTCTCATTGGTCTCAAACTTCATCATTTGTCAAGAACACGTTCAGCCAGTTTTTTTTTTCAGAGAATTTGCTGCATGCATATGCCTAGTTTTCCAAATCACTGATCTAGGATGGATCTAAGTTTAAATGGTTGAACTTGAACTTGATTCGAACTTGAGATTGCTCCAGGTTTACATCAGTGAATACAATAATTTTTTTTAGGCTGTTCCCAACCTGGTCTCATGAGAAAAGTGTTAGTTATGTGTCATTGATTATACTATTATAGTTTTTGTAATTACCGTATTGGCCCGAATATAAGACGACCGCGTTTTTTCAGATGTATTTCCAAGAAAAAAATATCGTCTTATATTCGGGTCAATACGGTATTTCAAATGTAATTATATTTTCTTTTTTCTTTTTTTTTTTTTCTTTTTTCTTTTTTTTTGTTAATTTTGTCATTTTTAATGTCGGTAAGTTTTAAGGCCCATTTACATCAAGAACGATAACTATAAAGATAATCATATTAGCCTCCACACCAACATACAGTCTTTATGGTTTTTAGTTTTAGTTAATAACCCTGCATCAGTGGGACATATTCAGAGTATGAAATACAACAACAAATCAAAGCTATCATATGATATAGCTTCAGAAGACTTGAAACAGAGTACTTTTTACCTGCATATGGAAAAATATAGAACTGTTAAATCTAATTTTGCAATATTAAGTTTGTCACCTGTATGAAATTGAATGGTTTTAAATATGAGCCTACTGTAGTTTCACCAGAAGTCAAATAATCCCTTAAATCATGAATATTTGATGAACCAATATTAAATCATTTGGTTGACTGCTTTAACACAGATTATCCTCATCTGTAACCCATGGCTTAAAAATAAAAATACAGTTCACAGCTTTATGCAAACAAATAGTATATAACCTCATTATATCATATGCGGAAAAGAATCTCCTGTTGGTCTTTGTTTTACAGATGTGCACTAGTCTGGGCCTAAAGCAAAACTGCATTACTAGCATAAATGTCTGCTTGTGGTAAACAATAGGATGGAAATTAATGCTATCTCTCCCATGGTTACTGTCTTCTACTCACGCTGCAATAAAATTACCTTTCACAGAGTTGACAAACTGCAATCTGGGCACTTTAAACTAAAGTTATCACAATGAATTAATATCCATTTGTTATGCCTGTGGCAAGAACAGCAATCATCCGTTTTGCCATGCAACATGTCCGTCAGTGCATCTGTTACTCCTGAGACGTGATGTCAAGGGGGCGTGTTGTGTAGTCGCGCTGATTACAGAGTTAAGGCTATACTCGTAATATCAATCTTCGCTCCTGTGAGAAAAAGACATTGATTGGGTGGAACCCACCCAAAGATTAATGACACCACATTCGTAACGTGGCATTTAGTCTTTATTATTGCCAGCAGGCACGGAGCGTCACACACAAATGTGCACACACACACACTTCAGAAGACACGCAGCATGTGCTAACACTCCTCTAATCCAATATAGTGATCTCCTTGCTCTAGCATCCAAGGGAAATCTGCCTGGCATGACAGGCTCATTTCAAGCAGCTTTTCACCAGTTCCTGAGGGTGTGCGGCCAGTTCAGGGCAGGTCTTACTTGGGGAAATTGTGTTAAATGGAGTGTGAGGCCTGGCATTTTGACCTCAATTAATACTGTTCTCCTCAGTGTCTAAAAAGAGCACAACCTCCGCCGTCTACGAGCAGGATTTAATCTGTTGTATGTCTTGTTACCTTTGCCAGATGATAACATAATCATAACTCCAGCAAATAATGGTTTCCTTAATTTTTTTTTTTTCTCAATTCCTCTCACTCTAATTAATGAGCTCTGTGGACTGTGAACAAGTAATTCTGGCTCAACGTTATTCACAATTCTGTAGGGGAAAGTTGGCGAATCAGTCTCTGTGGGTATCCAGGGTGTTGATCATTCTCTGTAGGCATTTCAAGACGGTTGAAGACATTGATAAATCCAGTGTGGTGTTGATTGCTATCAGTAATAGAATATTCCCTGTGGCCTGAAGGGATATTCCAACCGAAAAGGAAACTTTTTGATCATTTACTCAGCCTAATATACTGTAGTTCTGTGGCATTCTTTTTTCTTTTGGACGTCTCTGGGTAGAAATTTTGTTGTTGTTGTTGTTATTTTGTTGTCTGCAAGAGCAAGTATATGGAGATAACCTGAAGAGGGAAGCTTTCCAATGGCTTTCATTCAGTCTTTAAAACAAAGGTTCCAAATGGGGGTTTCCAAATCGATGTCATAGAACCATTAAAACACCATTTCCAACCTTTAAAAAGCAACCATTAAAACCATTAAAAAAATTATTATGTACGGTCAAGTATGAAGGAGCATTTTAAGTTATTTTCGCTGTCAACATTCAAATCTGCAAGTGGTGCCGCCGGCGCCACCGTCAACCCCAGGAGGTTAAAGAACCTTTTGTTGAATGGAAAGGTTCCATGGATGTTAACGTTTCTTCATGGAACCATCAATTCCAATAAAGAACCTTTTATTTTTAAGAGAGTTGCACAAAAAAAGAACGTTCACCTAAAAAGGAAGCTCTTGTCATAATTTACTCACCATAATATAGTTTCCTATGATGTTAATTTTTTCTGGGCGACGAAGGTGAATTTTCAAAGAATATCTTGTTCAGTTTTCCATATAATGAAAGTGAATGGCAACCAGTGATATCAAGATCCAAAATTACTGAAGAAAAAGCGTTATGTAAGAGTGTATGTAAAATAAAAAAGTTAAACAAGTTTCTAATGACTAAAGGGTGAGTAAATGAAAATTATGACTATTTTTTTTTTTTTTACTGTCTCTTTACGTTTCAAAGAAACTTTTGAATTAACTGCCGTCTAAGCCTAAATATAGATAGATACAGCTAGGTATGGTTATTGAGGTGTGGGTGTGTTTGTGTTAAACCGCTAAGCCTGGGGCTCTTATTTTGTGCCCTGAATCATGACTAACACTTAACACGTCTGGCATTAGTGCCATAGTAAGAAGCCATGACCACCATTTGAAATTTTCCAACTGACTAACCAGAATTCCAGCAAACATCCATCTCTTCAAATCCTCTTTATACAGAGGCAAATGCAGAGATGTATGCAAGAGCAATCTTCAGCCAACTTGTCAACAGCTTTAACACATTAGCACAGAAGAAATAGCCTTCTGTGTGTGCGAGAGACGTGCGACTGAAAGAACTGTATAAAGTATAGAGAGCGTAGTGTCATTGTAATTTCCCACCTTATAATTTCAGAGACCAAATGTGTCTTACCTATTAAGAGGAAAACAATTACTCATTTTCAGTAAATCTTCAAATTATGTAGTGTTAGTATTTATTTTGTCTCCCACTTTTTTTCCCCACTTTTTTGTTTTTCTGTGTTTAATGGCAGTGAATAGGAGTTGGAGTTTTTAGCTTCAAAAAGGACATACTGTAAAGGCACAATTAAAATAGCATAAAACTTGTGCATTCACTGTTCAGAGATTTAGAGATTTTTTTTATGTCAGTATTTAAAGCGTAACATATCTCTTTTGCTCACCAAGGCTGTATTTATTTGATCAAAAATACAGCAATATTTTGTAATATTGTTACAATTTAAAATAACTTTATTTCATTATATAATTTCATAATGTAATGTATTCCTGTGACAAAGCTACATTTTCAGCAGCCTTAAGTGTCCTTGAAATTCCTGAAATTATTCTGTGCTGATTTGGTGCTCAAGAAACATTTCTTAATATTATTTTTGATGTTGAGAATGGTTGTGCTGATCATTATTTTATGATTTGTTTTCTAGGATTCTTAATGAATAGAAAGTTGAAAAGAACAGCATTTAGTGGATGCAGAAGACGTTTTTAACATTATAAACATTATCTTTACTGTCATTTTTGATAAATTTATTGCGTCCTTGCAGACCAATTTTTCAAAAATGTGTTTCCTATTCTATGGTACAGCCACAGAACTTCTTGTAGGGGAAGATTCAGAACTCCATTTGTCATATTCCAAGATCGTGAATTGCGATTATTCATGTTATAATACATTTCACCACAGATAAACTGGAGAGTCCACATGCACTGTGAATCTGACTGGTTTTCTTGTTTCCAGAGTCGGCGGCACTTGCAGACTGACAGCTCAGTGGGCAGAAGAGCGAAGTCACCTCTCATACTTGATGAAGACAAATGATCTCTGCATAACACTCTTACCTCGTGGATCAAATATAAAGAAATGTGACACTGACAAATGGCTCTGACTGAAATGTGTCATTTGATTGAATGGTTCCATGTTCATTTTCTCATCTCACCCACTCAGAACTGCATTACCATTCATACAGTTGCTCATAAAGCAATTTGCATTCGCCTAATTTGTGCAAATGGAGTGGGAATTGTTGGGGATGGAAGTCTAAAGAAATAACACAGATGGAAAAATAGAATTCTGTCTCTTATCATCAACTTAATCAAGGCTGTGTCATATTAGTATTTCCATCTCAACTCTTGTAAATGCCAAAAGAGGAATTAGCCTGTTTTGTGCTTCAAGGTTTTTCTGCACCACCCTATTGTATTTGCCACAATAAAATCCAGGGACTCTCTAAGAATTACAAAGTTATTCGATTTCTTCTTCCCCTTCATAATGTATAGTTGGCACCAATTTAACAAGTGCTAACTTGATAGGCTACATTTAGATAGCTCTCAGTGCAGCAATCCTCCCTCCGGCTACGATGGCGTGTGGACTGGTGAGGCAGTAAATGCTGTTTAAGCATCACTGAGCAAATATATCCAACCAAGTCATAGCTGTTTTGTTCAAGGAAATACAATCTGTGGCCCTCTGGCAAATAACAGAGTGAAAATCAAAATAACCAGAATTGGATTTGCGATGCCAGAAACGTCTCTGGGTAGACATATTTTGTTGTTTATTTTGTTGAAACCATCTGCAGGAGCAAGTATATGGAGATAACCTGAGCTATCCGAAGGCTTTCCTACCTGGCTCGGATGAGTTGGTTTGCATGCTTAACTTTAAAGGTACCTGATACATGCTTAAACACCAATGTACACACCTTTGAGGTCTTCCAAACATGAGAACTAGTGAAGACGTTGCTTATCCTACATGTATGGTGTTTTGGTTGATTTAACATGGTTCAATGATTTCAAATGGTGTGGATGTCTTATTTCTGAAGTTGTCCCTTACATCTCGAGTGAATGTTAGCGTGAATGCTTGTCTGTATTGTTTTGTGTGTGACTGACAGCAGCCATTCTTGCACTTGCTTGTATATAGCTGTGTTCGTTTAGTGGAACTGATGTCCACTGACAGATACATCGCTTTGTTGCTCGCAAAATGATTTATTACATGAAGCAAATCAGCCAGAGATTCCTGGAAATGATTTTGCCTTCCATTTATTTATTTTTAATCCCATGCGGTTTCAATCAACAGCTCAATGTTCATCGAGCGTGTTTGGTGCTGTGAGATTGCATATTTAAATGATGAAAAATGTAGACCTATAAAACAAGCACCTACCAGCTTTAAAATAAAGATGTGCATTATATCAAAGCAGAGATTGATAGGAACGGGCCTGAGACTAGTTATGTCACAAATGGCCTATCTCGGCCAGGCTATTTAGCCTGAGGTGGTCGGCGCATGGCGAGGACGTGTCTGCATATCTGGATTCTGCTGTGCTGTGTGGATTGTTGCTCCTCAGAATTCTTCCCACCTGCCCATAGCGCATACTTGCATGCAGAGAAATGGCAGTCCTGAACACAGTTATGTTGGTATGTAGAAAACTATTTGACTGCTTTGCACGTGTTTTCTTTCATTTTTTTCCCATTTATTATTGAACTTTGTCTGAACTCTTCTTGTACTTGCTACAGACGTAATGGATGCTTCACAACATGCAGCCTGTTGAGAACGATGGGCTGGGCTCTTTTGAGTTGGGTTGGTAAGCAATCATCCACCCAGAAAACTTTAGCAAATGCATAGCAATGTCCTGGCAACACTCTAGCATTGTAACAAGCAAGTTTTGCACAAGTAAACAAAATATACAGGGTAAGAATGGGTAAGATTATCCCTACTTTTTTTTTTCTCTTGACAATACAGTAGATGGCACAAAATCTCATCTCAACACATTTAATGAACTGCTATTTCATTTTATCTGAATATCAGTATTTGTGAAATGTAGCCGGATTTGAAGTTTATTTATCTGATTTTGTGTCTCTTGGAAAATAGGGATCTAAGAAATTTATTATGAAATCTATGAAAACTATGGAAGTTTTTGTTTGTTTCTTTGTTAATTGGGGAGTTGTGAACACAATGTTTTTTGTCTTTCTTTCTTTCTTTCTTTCCTTTTTTTTAAAAATAAAGATAAAATTAGCCTCGGAACAGGTACTGAAGGCCCTGAGTGGTGAGTTGTTGTAGTGTTATTATTTTCAAATGTAATCCTAACTGTAATTATTATTCAGAGTTATTATTCAGTATTTCCATAAATTAGATGTACATTACATGTACATAGATGTACAGCCATCTTCGCTAATCATTAATACCTGTAGTTCATTGAGTGAAATCATTTAATTCGATTTCAGTGTTGCTATTGTGACATTCTTTGTCTCTCATCGATTATTTGGTTGTTCAACTGATTTGTTAAAATACAATTTTATATAGAATAGTTGATTTTGTTAGTGACGTTTATTTTTTAAATATTTTTAATTAAATGTGTTTATATAATGTAAATATATAAGTGTGTGTGTGTGTATTGTATAATACATTCTATTCTATAAATAAATTCTATAAATTATATTCTCTAATTCTGTAATAAATCGCCATTTTGCATTCAAGATTGATTCATAAACCATGCTTTGCATTTGTATTTTAATTGTTGTTTTGCAAACAGCTGCAGTGGCATAATACGATAGGCAACAATGCTTTCTAAATTTGAATAACTATGATTCATGTTCCTGCTGGTTGAGTTATAACCCTCTAGCAAATTAAGAGGTCTAATTAAAGCTAATAGCATTAGCATTCAAACGCTACAAACATTACTTAATGAGTGGCACGTACTGCAGGTTGACACAATTTAGAGAGCGAAACGCACCGCACATCCAGTCCGATGAATATATCGCCCTAATGACTGACATCAACATGCGCTCAGCTTTGATTAGGCCACACAAGTCTTAACGGAGTACGTGGCTGCGTGCCATTGTCCCCATTATGTCTCGCTATTACATAGTTTGAGTTCTCTGGTGAGTGTTCGTGTCTTGTGACGTTTTCTCGGTTCGCTCGCATGCCCCCACGTACCGCGACAATCATCATTTGGCTTGTGCCTATCAAAGCCCACTGTCACAATGCTCTGACTTTTTGCCTCAGGTGCCTTCAAACATTCACCGCTTCAGTGTATTTCACCATGAGAAGGTTCTTATCGAAAAAACAGTGGGCTGGTGGCACCTGGCGCATGAATTCGGTTCACACTGCACCCAACCGAGCTTTTCAGCCTCATTGTATTCGCTTTCTTAACACCCTGCTAACGTTGTCTCATTAACATCAGGCGGGTCGCATGGCCGTCGAAGCGTTTGGATGTATCTTTCAGAGGTGAATGGTATCTGCCTGCCGTTCCCGCTTTCTCTCTGCGTGTGCGTGGGGGGGTTGGCGGCCTGCTGTCCATATGAAAGAAGTTTTATTTATAAATAAAACTGACAGTGTGCACCTTGCCCAGCCATGACCGGAATGTTTAAAGCTTAGCAGCTCTAGAAAGAGATGGAGACTTAGGGAAGGCTGAAGTCTCAGAGGTGGGGTATTTCGAGGCTGCGTGCTTGAAAGAAAATGAGTGGCGTACAATGATTCTTCACCTAAAAAAGGCCAACCGATTCAGTTCTAATCCACTCTATCTCTTCAGCATGTGACTGATTACCCCATCGCAGACAACTAACGGCAGTCTCCGAGATGTTCGATCTGAGAGCGGAGGGAAAAAAATGGCTCGCTTGCACCGATCAATATTTACCAGATTCTCACCTCAACCTTTGACTCTTTTCTGAAATGTGCAGGGGAGGGGGTGATCAACAGCTGAATTGAATCTGCCATCCAGGTACGATCTATCCAGGAAGTCACAACTGAGAAGACAGAGGCTGCCGCCGCTTTTGACGTACACACTCTTTCACGCACACAAACGGACAGGTACACGCCTACAAAATGACTCAGGGGAGATATAGCCTTGCCTCACGGAGGCGATAAATGTGGGCACATTAGGAATTGAATCTTTGTTTTGAACCTGAGCCCTGGCCTGGGCTGTTTTTGTTGTGACATCTGGAGGGCGATGGAGATAAGCTATCAATCAAAGTCAAGCTTCACTCCTTATAAAGACTACCTGAGACCAGAAAAAGACACAGCATTCCAGCAGACAATTTTACGGCGTTATGTTGGCTTAAAGGTGACCGTTAACATTTAGCAATAGCATTCACAGTGCTCTGTTGATGTGAGTTTAGACCACCAAACTGAGATAAGCTCTTGCTTTAGGCAAGGGTAAAAGAGCAAATACAAGCCTGCTAATTCACTTTAGTGAATAACATTGCTGAATTGCTTTAATAAGAGCAACCATGTGAAAAGATTTATTTTCTACTTTCCATCCTCTGCAGATTTTCTTTCTCCCTGAATGATTCGTGCTTTGAAGTAATCCTTTTCCACTGCTAATACACCCATCTCAGAAACTCCTCTAACTATTATATGACTGTTGGTTTGCTTTTGCCTTTTGCTATTACAAAAGGATTCCGAAGAATTCAAAAGTCTCAAAAGGAGCAACACCATAGCAACCACCCCAGGTACCCTGGCAACCGCCCTGGCAACCACCCAGGGTACCCTAGCAACCACTTTGAGTACTCTAGCAACCACCCTAGAAACCACCCAGAGTACCCTAGCAATTGCATAGCAACACCCTAGCAACCACCCCGGGTACCAAATCAACTACATCTGTTTTTCTGATAGACTGTATTGCCTTCAAAACATTCAAACTTTAATCTTTAAAACTGTTTTAAATTTCAAACTACTTCAAACTGAAAACCTTCAAACTTCAAGCTTTTAAAACTTTTTCAACCTTTCTGGCTAGGCTTTTTCAAGCCAACTTAAAGTTTGTCTACAAACTTTTAAATCTAGTTTTATCTTGAGTTTTTAATCACTAAATCTTGGAAGTAACCTTAACTGCATATGTGGATTCTTTTTTTTTTTAAGTGCCCTGTTATGTACCTGACAGGCTAACAGAATCCTTTGGACATTTTTTCCACTTCAGTCAATGGATCAATCTGATAGTTTGACCATATCATAGCAGAACTTTATATATATACAGTGGTGGCCAAAATTATTAGAAGTTAATTGATAGATATTTATGACATTATTTTTGACAGCATCCTCATTTTACAGCATTTTTACACAAGTGCCTAAAACTTTTAACAGTACTGTAGCTTTGCAGGTAGGTTTCTTGAAGCATCTTGGAGACGTTGCCACAGTTCTTCTGGATTTAGTCTCTCTGTTTGATCTGTTTCTTCATGTCATTCCAGACAGACTGGATGATTATCAGATCAGATCTCTGTGTGGAGCATTGGCTGTTGTCAGACTCCTAGTGCAAACAAAAATCTCACTGGGTTATTACAATTAATGGCCAAATGAATGTTTGGAAATGTAAACTGGTATTTCCTACCGACACACTACAGCAAAATATACAAATATCTGACTTAAAAATACTAGTGTTCTAATAATTTTGGCCACCACTGTATAATTTAATTAATAAAATGTTCTGTATTGTTAAAAAATATACAATAAATATATAATAAAATACATAAATTAACTTTTTTCAACCCCACTATATCACTTGAAAACTATAGAAGAGAAATGTATTATTTATAATTGTATGTTCTATTTTATCTGTGTAAGCACTTAAGCAAACAAATCGTGATCTATAAGGGCTATAAAAACCCAGTTGACTACAAACCTGACCACTAAGCATTCCATATGATATATGCAAATAAAAACAGATGCATATTTACCCCCCATTCATAACATAGAACATAGTCATAGAACTACATCTCCCCTCTGTCTGAGGTTTGCAGTTCTCTGGAAGAGCAGTGTTTTTTTAGGCCAGCCTTCAGACTATGTTTAACTTATCACTGCATAAAAGTTACGGCACCTGTTCTAAAAGAGGAAGCAAACTTTCATTTCCTCAGCCCCAGAGGCCACCGATCCTTTATAAGATTTGCTAGGATCCTTGAAGAGAGCGCCGTTTCCATCTCTCACCCTCCAGGGGGCCTGCTCCATTCCACCTCGCTCCACACTCCTCCTCCCCATGTGTCAGCTGATTATAACACACTGAGTGTCATAGGCAACACATTATTGTACTCGTAAAGACATGGGGACACGCTCCAATAAGTCCTCAGTTGGGAAACAGAGCCTCTTTTGCATATTAATGACCTGGGGTCAGTTTCTTAAGATTGCGTTCATGAGGAGGTGGAAGAAATAAGAAGGAATAGAGAAATTGACCGAGCAGTGGAATTATGAAAAAAGGGAGTGTATATGCAGGTGTGTCCAGGGTCCAAAATTTACTTTTTACCGCACCTGCCAATGGTGGATGAAATGAGAGCGTTTACCGGCAATAAGTATTTCTTACTGACCATGAAATTGTATTTTGCATTGTTTTTTACTTAAAGCTATATTTTTTCAGTCCATAACAGTGGAATTATTTTGCTGTTTTTACATTATTTGTAACCGATTGTTTCACTTTGTTGCATTGTTTCACTCATAATACTCATTCATTGTTAAAGTGACAGAAAAACAATATAACAATATTACATTATAATGTTATAATATTCTCAAAATTAGTTTTGAATGTTTTTTTAAAACTTGCTGAGAATAAGTGAATTATTTGAAAATCATTTAAAAAAATCTCTGACCCCAAATTAAAATAATAAAGTATAATGCATTCATTCAAAATATAATCATTATAATAATAAATTAGTATTGTTGTTATTACATTACACCCAATTTGTAGCACCATTTTGTAGAAGTAGATTTTGTGGCCTGTTTGTTATTTAAATTGGTGGTTAATAAGTGTTCATTTTTGATCCTGAGTGTGTCTAATCGGGGGTTTATGGGAAAAGAACAGGAGTGTTTTAAGGATGTAGTCTTGAATTCCAGGCATGAGATAATTTAGATGATTGACATGATACTGTAGCATGGTCATATACTCTTTCAATAAAAGGGTAATTGTATCTCTGGTTCCTTTTGTGTTGTAGCTTTGTCAATAACTCAGACATCAGCTCCCCTTCCAGAGAGGACAGACACCAACCACTTAAAACAACAGAAGTGGATAATAATACACACTATGTTCCCTATCAGCTCTTCTGATGACAAAAGACTCAATGAACTCCATGAACGCCTTGAGTACCCCCACAGGAAATAGGCCCAGTCTTTGGTTCACAAGAGGAAGCTTGGGTAAAAGAGGGAAAATCTTAAATTACCAGTGGTAGTGCTCGCACAGTTTAACTCGGCATAATAGCTAAATGTCAATGTGGAGTGCTAATGCTCACACAATTGAGCAGCTCTCCCGTGAGACCTGATTAAGAGACGGTGAGAAGGCAGATAGCTTACTCGTGTCTATAATAAAGGGCTAAGTCACATTTTAATGTCCTCATTATCTTTTACTAAGGGGAGAGGAGTGGCTGTACCCAAATTCTAGTCGTGAAGATGGAGTGATTCGGATATTTCAGGGTAAAAGGGACACAGAAAGCAATTTGTGAGGCATCACATAACTGTTTCTGAGTCAGACAACCTGAGTGTGATAGTTCGAACCATATGCCAGTTTCACACTTTGCATATGAAGTGATCTTTGAGTTCGGTTCCTGCTTGCTTAAAGGGGTCATATGATGCTTTTTTAAAGATCATTATTTGGTGTATTTGGTGTAACAGAATATGTTGACATGCTTTAATGTTCAAAAAACACATTATTTTTCAAATACTGTACATTATTGTAGGTCCTCTATGCCCCGCCTCTCTCAAACGCTTCGTTTTCTACAAAGCCCCCTCCTTTGACAAGCGCAGTCTGCTCTGATTGGCCAGCTGACCCAGTGCATTGTGATAGGCCGAACACCGCAAGCACTCGTCGGAAATGTAACACCCCTTACCATAATCGCGAGCTTCAGCTTTCAAATTCAATATCAAGACAGTTAATAATGTCGTTAGTTTTACCATCAGTTCAAGCCCGAAAGGGCAACAGAGTCACGTGACAGACACAGTAATGATGCAGTACACAAGCCATGGTTAAGACAGCTGACTCCACTGTGATCTGACCCTCTCTCTCGCTCTCTCGCTCTCTCTCTCTCTCGCGCTCTCTCGCGCTCTCTCTCTCT
>NW_015652130.1:1644071-1648541 GCF_001515625.1 Sinocyclocheilus rhinocerous
GAGGCTGCCGCCGCGTTTGACGTACACACTCTTTCACGCACACAAACGGACAGGTACACGCCTACAAAATGACTCAGGGGAGATATAGCCTTGCCTCACGGAGGCGATAAATGTGGGCACATTAGGAATTGAATCTTTGTTTTGAACCTGAGCCCTGGCCTGGGCTGTTTTTGTTGTGACATCTGGAGGGCGATGGAGATAAGCTATCAATCAAAGTCAAGCTTCACTCCTTATAAAGACTACCTGAGACCAGAAAAAGACACAGCATTCCAGCAGACAATTTTACGGCGTTATGTTGGCTTAAAGGTGACCGTTAACATTTAGCAATAGCATTCACAGTGCTCTGTTGATGTGAGTTTAGACCACCAAACTGAGATAAGCTCTTGCTTTAGGCAAGGGTAAAAGAGCAAATACAAGCCTGCTAATTCACTTTAGTGAATAACATTGCTGAATTGCTTTAATAAGAGCAACCATGTGAAAAGATTTATTTTCTACTTTCCATCCTCTGCAGATTTTCTTTCTCCCTGAATGATTCGTGCTTTGAAGTAATCCTTTTCCACTGCTAATACACCCATCTCAGAAACTCCTCTAACTATTATATGACTGTTGGTTTGCTTTTGCCTTTTGCTATTACAAAAGGATTCCGAAGAATTCAAAAGTCTCAAAAGGAGCAACACCATAGCAACCACCCCAGGTACCCTGGCAACCGCCCTGGCAACCACCCAGGGTACCCTAGCAACCACTTTGAGTACTCTAGCAACCACCCTAGAAACCACCCAGAGTACCCTAGCAATTGCATAGCAACACCCTAGCAACCACCCCGGGTACCAAATCAACTACATCTGTTTTTCTGATAGACTGTATTGCCTTCAAAACATTCAAACTTTAATCTTTAAAACTGTTTTAAATTTCAAACTACTTCAAACTGAAAACCTTCAAACTTCAAGCTTTTAAAACTTTTTCAACCTTTCTGGCTAGGCTTTTTCAAGCCAACTTAAAGTTTGTCTACAAACTTTTAAATCTAGTTTTATCTTGAGTTTTTAATCACTAAATCTTGGAAGTAACCTTAACTGCATATGTGGATTCTTTTTTTTTTTAAGTGCCCTGTTATGTACCTGACAGGCTAACAGAATCCTTTGGACATTTTTTCCACTTCAGTCAATGGATCAATCTGATAGTTTGACCATATCATAGCAGAACTTTATATATATACAGTGGTGGCCAAAATTATTAGAAGTTAATTGATAGATATTTATGACATTATTTTTGACAGCATCCTCATTTTACAGCATTTTTACACAAGTGCCTAAAACTTTTAACAGTACTGTAGCTTTGCAGGTAGGTTTCTTGAAGCATCTTGGAGACGTTGCCACAGTTCTTCTGGATTTAGTCTCTCTGTTTGATCTGTTTCTTCATGTCATTCCAGACAGACTGGATGATTATCAGATCAGATCTCTGTGTGGAGCATTGGCTGTTGTCAGACTCCTTGTGCAAACAAAAATCTCACTGGGTTATTACAATTAATGGCCAAATGAATGTTTGGAAATGTAAACTGGTATTTCCTACCGACACACTACAGCAAAATATACAAATATCTGACTTAAAAATACTAGTGTTCTAATAATTTTGGCCACCACTGTATAATTTAATTAATAAAATGTTCTGTATTGTTAAAAAATATACAATAAATATATAATAAAATACATAAATTAACTTTTTTCAACCCCACTATATCACTTGAAAACTATAGAAGAGAAATGTATTATTTATAATTGTATGTTCTATTTTATCTGTGTAAGCACTTAAGCAAACAAATCGTGATCTATAAGGGCTATAAAAACCCAGTTGACTACAAACCTGACCACTAAGCATTCCATATGATATATGCAAATAAAAACAGATGCATATTTACCCCCCATTCATAACATAGAACATAGTCATAGAACTACATCTCCCCTCTGTCTGAGGTTTGCAGTTCTCTGGAAGAGCAGTGTTTTTTTAGGCCAGCCTTCAGACTATGTTTAACTTATCACTGCATAAAAGTTACGGCACCTGTTCTAAAAGAGGAAGCAAACTTTCATTTCCTCAGCCCCAGAGGCCACCGATCCTTTATAAGATTTGCTAGGATCCTTGAAGAGAGCACTGCTTCCATCTCTCACCCTCCAGGGGGCCTTCTCCATTCCACCTCGCTCCACACTCCTCCTCCCCATGTGTCAGCTGATTATAACACACTGAGTGTCATAGGCAACACATTATTGTACTCGTAAAGACATGGGGACACGCTCCAATAAGTCCTCAGTTGGGAAACAGAGCCTCTTTTGCATATTAATGACCTGGGGTCAGTTTCTTAAGATTGCGTTCATGAGGAGGTGGAAGAAATAAGAAGGAATAGAGAAATTGACCGAGCAGTGGAATTATGAAAAAAGGGAGTGTATATGCAGGTGTGTCCAGGGTCCAAAATTTACTTTTTACCGCACCTGCCAATGGTGGATGAAATGAGAGCGTTTACCGGCAATAAGTATTTCTTACTGACCATGAAATTGTATTTTGCATTGTTTTTTACTTAAAGCTATATTTTTTCAGTCCATAACAGTGGAATTATTTTGCTGTTTTTACATTATTTGTAACCGATTGTTTCACTTTGTTGCATTGTTTCACTCATAATACTCATTCATTGTTAAAGTGACAGAAAAACAATATAACAATATTACATTATAATGTTATAATATTCTCAAAATTAGTTTTGAATGTTTTTTTAAAACTTGCTGAGAATAAGTGAATTATTTGAAAATCATTTAAAAAAATCTCTGACCCCAAATTAAAATAATAAAGTATAATGCATTCATTCAAAATATAATCATTATAATAATAAATTAGTATTGTTGTTATTACATTACACCCAATTTGTAGCACCATTTTGTAGAAGTAGATTTTGTGGCCTGTTTGTTATTTAAATTGGTGGTTAATAAGTGTTCATTTTTGATCCTGAGTGTGTCTAATCGGGGGTTTATGGGAAAAGAACAGGAGTGTTTTAAGGATGTAGTCTTGAATTCCAGGCATGAGATAATTTAGATGATTGACATGATACTGTAGCATGGTCATATACTCTTTCAATAAAAGGGTAATTGTATCTCTGGTTCCTTTTGTGTTGTAGCTTTGTCAATAACTCAGACATCAGCTCCCCTTCCAGAGAGGACAGACACCAACCACTTAAAACAACAGAAGTGGATAATAATACACACTATGTTCCCTATCAGCTCTTCTGATGACAAAAGACTCAATGAACTCCATGAACGCCTTGAGTACCCCCACAGGAAATAGGCCCAGTCTTTGGTTCACAAGAGGAAGCTTGGGTAAAAGAGGGAAAATCTTAAATTACCAGTGGTAGTGCTCGCACAGTTTAACTCGGCATAATAGCTAAATGTCAATGTGGAGTGCTAATGCTCACACAATTGAGCAGCTCTCCCGTGAGACCTGATTAAGAGACGGTGAGAAGGCAGATAGCTTACTCGTGTCTATAATAAAGGGCTAAGTCACATTTTAATGTCCTCATTATCTTTTACTAAGGGGAGAGGAGTGGCTGTACCCAAATTCTAGTCGTGAAGATGGAGTGATTCGGATATTTCAGGGTAAAAGGGACACAGAAAGCAATTTGTGAGGCATCACATAACTGTTTCTGAGTCAGACAACCTGAGTGTGATAGTTCGAACCATATGCCAGTTTCACACTTTGCATATGAAGTGATCTTTGAGTTCGGTTCCTGCTTGCTTAAAGGGGTCATATGATGCTTTTTTAAAGATCATTATTTGGTGTATTTGGTGTAACAGAATATGTTGACATGCTTTAATGTTCAAAAAACACATTATTTTTCAAATACTGTACATTATTGTAGGTCCTCTATGCCCCGCCTCTCTCAAACGCAAATCGCATCATATGACCCCTTTAAGCACTTTCCAAGAGCTTTACCTAGATAGACAGGAAGATGTATTGCTGTACTTTATTGATTGCATTGAGGAAATACAGTGCAGACGTAAAGTACACAAATACTCACAGTTCAGTTACAACAGACTTTATTTACACTGTAAAATCTGAACATAATGTTCATAAAAATGAACACTTGTGACTAAAAACTGAGTAAAAACTTGCTGGTTAAACTTTTTTAGGACCTGGAGGGTTACATGGCTTAATGTGATTATAGGATGAATGCTAATTTGACCTTCATATAGGAGAATACAGTATATTGAGATATTGCATTACATTTTGGATGGAAATACAAATTGTAAAATGTTTAAGATGGATATGCTTTGCATATAGAAAAAAAAAATCATTTTACCAGATTCCTAGATGTATTAAGTCAAGTGACTTGTTCTCAACAGATATATATATATATATGCTAAGATTATATATAAATATAATATCTGCATTATTCTGCCTTTTTTTTTTTTTTTTTTTTTTTAATTCAGAACCAAA